>NC_069125.1:71388045-71699295 GCF_026914265.1 Mya arenaria | reverse complement strand
TGTTACGTCGGAATATACCATTTTGCTTTGAAAATAACTGTTCTTTTTTTTTCGTCACCATTTTAAATAAAACAAAGCGCAGTCTATGTCGCTTAAAGAGCCCCGCCTTCGTTTTATTACCGGAGTTTGATTAGGTGATTAGTTGCTTCAACACTTCGAAAAATCTGTTTTCAAAATAATGTGATGACAGTGCTCTATCAGGGAGATTTTGTGAAAAAGGTTTGTCGAAGTGTTTTTAAAAAGAACTCTCAATCAAACGTTGGTAAAGGACAGAATGCGGGGCTCCGTAAGCGGCGTAGACTGTGCTATATTCCATTTAAAATGGTGAAGAAATAGTAAAGTTATATTTGTTAAAAGTCTTCAATCAAAGCAAAATATTGCCTTCCGACGTAGCATTTATGACTCAATTTGTCACGTGGTATACACACGCTGTCTAATATCATGTTCAATTTTTGTAAAATGTGTAACTCTGTTTGGTACACGGAATATTCACACCACCAAACATTTGTTGTTGTCAATAATTATCTTATGATATAACATGCAGTATGTTACTAAAATAGGTGTTTTATACTTTGTATTACGAATTTTTAAGTGTTGTTATAACAGTGTTACTACCTTTTTTGTTATTTTTTTCTTTTCCAATGAATGTTCGTGGATAAGGTATATTGGACCTCGAATCTGTTAAGAATATTTTGTATTCCTTTTAACATTAAGATTTTAAAAGCCAACAAATATGTTGATTGCGATATTGTTTTTAATTTCAATTTCAGTATTCAATAATACAGTGATGTCATACATGTTTTGTAGCGATGTCAAGTTAAGATTATTCCAGCCAAAATCGATGACATTGGAATGCAAAAAGGTATATTCACCGTTCATAACACACAACAATAACTTTTTAGTGCTTCCACTTATGCCATATACGAAGCATACTACTAAAATTGTGTTTTACCAACTGTTGACAATTGTCTCCCTCGCGTGTTCACCTGTCAATAATTAAGTTAAATTATCGATATATATTATCTTGGAAAAGTTTGAATATATGGTACTCATTGATGCTATGTTTTCTTTTAATAAAGTAAATTATCAACCTCATTCAAGTACCCAACAAACAAGGTGTGTTACATCTCGCAAGAGCAACATCCTGAGGTTACTCTAAATTAACGACATTTAAGTCCTATTGCAAATTGACTGTTTTTAACTGTATTGATTTGAACGTCTCAAATTTAAGGGCTATTTGATATCGTATTGTTTTGGCTTTTGCGGATTTAAAGAACATTTGACACTGTCGTAAGTACGTCCGCTCTGGTCACTGGCACCGGATTTTCAAACTCAATCATTTTTTTTTTTAAATAAAAAAATATCTTTGTACTGTATAATATACTAACATGGTATTGAACGTTTCTTTACCCGGGTCACGTAATCATCTTATTACTCAGTTCAAAAGAACTTCTGAAGATTAACAGTCATCGGAATTTAAGGATATGGTTTCTATCTTCCGAACACTCCACCTTAGCCCGCGAAGAAATTTGCCTATCATACGTTTTTTTCTGACTTTATTCCCATTTTTCTGTTTTCCTGGATTTTCTACCACCCTTGACTTCCGGTTTCAGGGTAAGGTTTTATAACGGCTCATTTCATTGGTCCATGAACTCCGCGAGACATTTCGCGTATAAGTGTCAACAACTGTAATATTTGGACCGAAAGTCTTTGACATTAAATTCCGCTTTCAGTGACTTGAGCGTGCTTATTTCGGGTCAGAATGGTTCTGGAATAACACATACAATCAAAGCCGAATATGAAATTGCATGAGACAACGGAAAGTGGCTTAATATGTACCACAGGATTGACTTGTTTACTTGACAGCGATCTGATCGCAAAAACGTTTCACAGGTAAGAGTGCAAAATGTTTTATTTATAAAAAAATAGCTGTTAACCAATACGCCGTGTCAAATAATAATCTATATAATTGTAGAAACATGCATGTATTTTGTGTGTATACATGCGTTTGGTTCATTTACACATGTATGTATATTTATTAAGTAATATTATATTTATTTATATATTATACTAATTTTCTTTCATGGAAAATTGTGGAATATATTTTTAAATGACATATATTCACTATTTTGACAAAAATAAATAAATATTGATAATAAAAAATAAAAAATAAATGTATTACTGTATCCATGCAGGCAATGTGACGAACACCTTTGATTAATTCATTTTGTAGTTTAACTTAATGCTTTGTTTTTTATGCATGCGTACAGAAATGAGTGCCATCTCAATTTCCTTTGCAATTGCCAAAATGCTCTTAAAGGGACTTGGTCATGTTTTGTGGTAATTTTTTTTATTTCCTGAAACTGAAAATGATTAATATTATTATGCTTACATTTGCCTGTATCACAATCACATGTATATATATTTCAATGTTTGATATCATAATTGTAGAAAAAAATTAGAAAATAAGTAACAAAAGAGACTGACCCCAAATTTGATTCGAGTCTTCTTGTGGAAACCAGGAAATTATTAGGAAAATGGATAAACCACTCAACTATACAGGCACATACCCCAGCTTTTGCTGAAATGTTGAATATCAATAAATACATGTATTTTCAAAACATTTATTATAATGCAGATGTTACAAGTCCCTGTGCACACTGTGCATTAATTAATAGATTTAAAATGAATGTACAGTTGTAGCTAGGTTAAAATAAACCTTTAAAATCAGTTTTTTTTATATCTTTGCAGGGAAGTGATGGATGGCAACACCGGTATCCGTGATGGTCATATGTATTGAAGTGTAGGCTTGTGGGCTGCAGTTCCACAGAGTGAGACACACCGGCACTATCTCCTATCCCACCGCCTAGATCTGGACTCAGTGGAGATGTTACATTGCGCTGTTAACAGCTTTAACATGATATCGCTACAACCTCGAAACAATGACTTATATTGACAATCTGCTGTCTTTATCTTTGCAAGAGTTGGGATTTTGCCCAGCTTTGTGTACTTTCTCAGTAAAAGATACTTACAGTTGCTGAAATAGTATCTTTAGAAATGCATGAAATGTTATTTAGGAATAATGCTTTGTAGGTATATACATGTATGTATTTCACCTCAGCTCAATATAGGGATAGTAAATGTTTAGTTTCTCAGACCATTTTGTAACATTTTAGTAGGGAGCACATTATGCTATTGTTTTTACAGGATAAATGCTTTCAATTTGTATTACCAGTTTGGCTTTAGAGCTGCACTCTCACAGTTTGACACTGATATGAAATGTTTGGGGGGTTTTGTCTCAGAACACGCTCATGTTGGCATTAAAGCCTTCAATTCAGTTATCAAAATAAAGGTAACTTACAATAGAACAAATTTCAATTGTAAGAAAGAACGCCAAAATCTAAAATGAAGCGTTAATAATGCTTTTTACTATAAAACATCAATTTTCTAACATAAATATGAAAAACTACATTCAAATATTACCATAAAACATCAAATTTCTGACAAAAACATGAAAAACTACATTTCAAATCTTTTGTTAGCAGTCTTATATCACTGTTTACCAGACATTCACTCTGTAAGAGTGCAGCTTTAAATTACTATAGAGCAAAAGCAAAATCATTTGAAGATCCATGCTTTAAAAGAGGCGCCCTTTAAAGTAGCAAGTGTTACCAATGCTTTTCAGCAAAATAAAGCATTTTTTAAACTTCTTAAATGAATAAACTCCATTATAGAGCTCTATTGGAACTAATAGTGATGTACTGACTTTTAAATTAGCTATATTGGAACTTTAAGTGATTTGTTACCTTTTTAACTAGTTTTTATCATTAAGGAAATTAATTATTTTGCTCTCTCTATAAATTGTGACCAAGTCAGATTTAAGTCACTATAACCATTTCATGTTGGTTGTTGATGTAGTTGTGTTGTAATATTGCTTAAACTTATATTGCAAGATTTGTCTAATAAAACATATATATAGAATAATTTGCTTGATTGTGATGAAAGTTGATAACTTAACAGCAAAGTCTGTTTGGTAGGTAGAAACCAGGCGCGTAGCTGCCTATAAGCGAAATACACGGCTGAATCCACATGATTCTGACAAAAAATAAAACAGTTTAGCCAAAGCTACAGAATCACTATGTTTTTTTTGAGTACATGATGTAACAGACACATGAACATTGTCATCGAGTATGTTATTATACAGTTCAATGGCAAACAGGACAGACAATTAGACTTCTGTAAGACAATCTGAGTGTTTTTCACATTATCAAACCTTATTTGTTTGCTATTTTGTAGAAAAGATCTGCCGAGAAAATAAATTTGTTGATTTATTATCCTTAAACTGTCAATTTACAAGTACTAAAGGACCTAAGAACGCCCAGAATACACCAGATTGCTCCATTGTTTTCAAAATGTTCATACCCCCCCCCCCCCCCCCCCGAGCACAATCATGAATCCACATGAATAGAGGGCTAGCTACGCCCCTGGAAATCAGTTCTGTGTACGTTCAAGAGCCTCATCACAATGTTCCATTTGTCACCAGGTTGGATATAACCAAATAACTCTTGGATTGGAGGCAGACATCTTAATCCACCAAACCAGTCTCTCACCCTTCTTGACTAGTACATTGGAAACGTTATCAGAAGATGAATCTCTAGATTTTTTTTATCCAATTATAGGAATATGTATTTATTTAAATTTCATTTATTATAGTTTAAAAAAAAATATATATATTTTTCTTTTCATTTTTTTTTGGGGGGGTGGGGGGGGGGGGGGGGTTGGGGGTGCGCTAGGTGCGTTCCCCTATTGCTGTTAGTGGTTAGTAACTCAAATACCAAGAACAACAAAGTTTCTTCATTATTTTTATCGATTTTACTTCGTTTCGAACAGTAAGAATTTAGCAATACAGTGAACTCGTAAATAAGAAATGTATTGTTATGTTGAGTGCAGAGTGACCGTTGTTTTCTGTTATAAATATGCCTTAATCTGTATAACAATTGCATTGAATCATTGCAAATTCATATTTCATGTGACTTTCATTCATGATTTGCTTGATAACGGAGAAGAATGGCCAAAATGTTAGAGTTTCAATTTGTTAACGATTTGAGATTTTAAATACGCCGCCTTTTCATTCGACTAATCAAATCACATGTTACAAACTGAGCGAAAAACAACAACAAACCGGAAGTCAAGGGTGGTAGAAAATCCAGGAAAACAGAAAAATGGGAATAAAGTCAAAAAAATCGTATGACCGGCGAATTTTTTCGCAGGTTAAGGTTGAGTATTTTGAAAATGGATATCATGTCCTTAGATTGCGATGACTGTCAATCTGCAGAAGTTCTTTTGAACTGAGTAATAAGATGATTACGTGACCCGGGTAGAGAAACGTTCAATACCATATTAGTATATTATACAGTACAAAGTGCATATTTGAAAAAAAAATCATTTTTTTTTTACATATTCGGTATTATAATTTTTAGTAAGGAATTATAAGATTTTTTTTTGATTTTTAAAAAAAATGATTGAGTTTGAAAATCATGTGCCAGTGACCCTGGTATTCCGGGATTCCTTAAGTGTATCACTATTCTAAGACAATGAAATTAAAATGGATTAACTATCATACCAATACTAATAAGGCAAACTAGAAAGTAATAACGTCCGTAATATTTGATAGATTTGGAAAAGATTTTCTTATATTCTTTATGAATTCAGACAGTATTAAATCGATACTGATTAGCACAAACACCATCACTTTATTTTACAATCAACTGCCCATATATAAAACTAAAAATCCGAAAACTTACGACAATATAAGAAAATAATAAGCATGGGGTAATACATTTATACAAGTAAAATAAATAAGTATTTTATTTAAGAAATGGATTGATTCTATCATACTTCACATAAATGATGTTATATCGAATTCGGGCAACATCAACACATACACAATACTAAATAAGCTAAAAGACAAACACAATTGGATAGATAGATAGATACTTTTTATTCCTCCATAAGTGAAGAGATTAACATATATACAGATGTACCAAAAAATATATACACACATCGATGATATGATATACACGAACATCAAAAGAACATTGTGATATAATATAGATGGACATTACGAACATTAAACATTTCCAGTAATCATTTACAAAACCAACATCTTCCATGCACATACAACTATGTATAGATAGTCAGATGTATACAAAACGTATAAAAAGTACTCGAGAACATGACAAACAATGAGGTAATCAAATATATATTAAAACCTTCAATGAAAAGCCATATATCCATAGTTATTTGGAAGGCGATTGCAAGAGAATATTTGATGGGACTCTTAGTATTACATCGTTCATAAATCCATTGTGGATAATAATGTCAAACAGTTTAAAATTAGGTTGTAACACAATATTAAGCAAAAAAATTAAAGTTATTCACTTTGATGTTGAACGATTGTCCGTTAAGTCTCCACTGCAATGAAGTAAAAGACTATGAACACTTTTTGTAAAATGTCGCCTTTTGGCATCGTTCTGATGTGATATACAGGCAGTTTTAAAACAAAGATGCGGATTACACAATAATCTAAAAATATAAAACATATTGTTATTGGCTATAAAATTGAGCAAATACTGCAAAGGTTTGTTGAAAACTGATTTTTACAGTATTTACAAGACCTACTTTATTTGTGAAAGAAGATAGAAATAGATAAATATTATGTACTATTTATATAATGATTTATAGTTATTCAAATTAATTTAAAAAAATAAGAACATTTCATTACGTTTTCTGACTGATTCTGTTAGACATATTATAATATGAGATACACTTCACCTTACAAAATATATCTATTCACTATTCAGCACATTGTGTGACTGTTTTTGTTGGATCTATTTGGATATGTTGATGTTTTCATTACAAAACAAACGGATTGTCGTAGAAAAAAACGAAAAAGTGTATTACTGTGCTGACGCTATAACAAAATACAGAGTGTTCGTTTTATCCTGGAAACGGATACCTTTCTTATTGGTAAAATATAATTATACAACGTGTTGGTATCTGTTGTGTTCTAAATAATAACGAGCATTAACGCGTTTACTTTTCTAGAAAACATTTCATCAACTTACATCATTGTTCGTATCGAGAGGATTAATTTGTGGAAACGAAAACAATTAATTTCAGTCGCAACCTACGGTCATTATTTTGTTTTATTGCAAATAAAATTATAAATCTCTATATTCATTAATATAATGGCTCTGCTTGCTATTCATTTTATTGATTAATTTGTGGAAACGAAAACAATTAATTTCAGTCGCAACCTACGATCATTATTTTGTTTTATTGCAAATAAAATTATAAATCTCTATATTCATTAATATAATGGCTCTGCTTGCTATTCATTTTATTGCTTGTGTGTACAGCAGTCTTGCTGTGGTCAAAGGCATTCTTATTAAATGTCATCGTTTCTCTCACGTGCTAATGCATGCGCTTTGCATTTCCTAACATAAACCTTATGAATGTACATTTGCAAGCACAATATTTCATTCATTAGAGTAAACCTAAGTTCAAGATCCCTCCCTGGTTCGCTACTCTTCATGCAGATTTCTTTGGATCCCGTTCTAGCCAAAGGTGACCGTCACATAGCGTGGAGACTTTGATATTGTTTAAAATAGTAAAACTATATATATATATATATATATATATATAATAAGGTAAACATGTCAGGAAGTCCTACAAACCACATTGCCCTAAAAAACATAACATATCTCCTAGATTATTTGACTAAATCTTATACACTTTACACTGTCAGGAAGGTTAAAGGATAAACTACAAGAAAAATATAACTTTTATGATATTTTCTACTATAATTCTTTCATAATCAGGCTATATCTTTGTTCTCTTAAAAACTACAACATTTTTGTTACAAAATATCAGCAATATGATAATCATATTCTACAAACCGCTTGAACAAAGTTGATTAAAAATGTTGTTACACGGTTGTTTCCTGTTTGCTGAGACGCGTATGAATGGGATTTCCTGCTGCCATATGAATATGGAAGTGCATCTTCCCAATGCGTATAATGAAATACACATAGCGCTGACAATATCTGAGTTATGATTCCATTGAAATTTGCCTTCAGCTGAAAATAATTAGTACAGAAGATTAAATATATCTACATATTGACGCAATAGAATTTAAACGACCTTTTTAACAGCGGGGATTCTAACCCAAGAATGTGTGGAACATCATTTTCTTTACCGCATTTAAATGACAATTAACATCAACATCGCATTTGTGGTTCGATGTTTCCTTTGTTTCGTCTTAACATAAGCTCCCATATCTGAACGGTAACACATATTACCGTGCAATAACTTTCGTGCGGATAAATTACATCTCTATTCACTTATACGCAAGGTAGTTGTTGATTGTTACCCATCACAGTAATAAAATTGCCATACTTTATTGTCAAGGGGCTTAACTATGATCAAAATGCATGTACTTGATGTTACAGGCAGATAGACAAGGAATATTTTAGAAATGCGCAATTAAGTAATTTGAAATAAACTTTCGCGGAGGAAAAATGGATTTGCTTATGAATTTTACAAAATTCTTACAATGTTTTGTTTTTTTAACTCTGAAAAACACTGACCATTATTATGCCTCATTTATATACACTGCAGCAGACAATGACAAATCGTAAAGCACGGAATACTGTAACAGCAGGAAATATATCAGGAGTAAACCAGGGGTCAAAATCAGGAGTCAACATCAGGAGTCAACATAACTTATAAGTATAGTTATTACATAATTAAACTGATAAGACATTAAAATACCTAATAATACGCGATATTCGCGACAGCCACGTTGTTGCACCAAAGTAAGCCTCTATTAAGGGTGTGTAATGTGATGATTATCTTTTGGAATTCCATATTGATCAAGAAACGTGTATATAATTCTGATGGAAGGCAAATGCGGAGATTTCATTATTGCTTAATTCAAAGATAACGGTTTATAATCGATGATGATCCATTGCTTTTGTAATCTAAGCATCGCGACATGCAACTTTGGCCCGTATCCTGCACTATTAAGTTTTATGGAGTTGCATTATGCATTTTCCTATGGCGTTTTCGACAAGGGAACATGCTAATACTTAGTCTCCTACACACGCGTGTATTGTTATTGCAAACACCGTTACTAACGTTCATGAGTGCATGCTGTACGGTATATGGTTAAACAAATATTCATTAGGCTTATAGTGAGGTTGGTTTATGGGCCAGATATTTGGTTATTGTTGGTAACTGATGAGGAAACTCTTCTTCATGCTGTAGCAATTTGGATAATATCAGTAGATAACTGTAGCCACAGGATGTCTATGTATGTGTGTTGTTTTCTACTTTAATTGTGTTTGATCAGATTATCTATTTTTTGTTATTTTTATAAGTCAACTACTCCAATACCTTATCGGGATTTATCATATGTGAACTTTTCCGTCCGTCATTCTACCCCTCTTTTCTTCTGTACGTCCGGCCATATTTCTTGTCCGTACTGCAAAAACTGATCACAAGTGTACATACACGGAGGTATGTAGTACAATAGCAATATTTGAACTTCCATGTCAAGGAAACATTCATAGGTTCATTAACCTATTGTTCTGAACTGTTGTAGCATAATAATTTAGTAATTGTGGTTAAAACGTTGTTTTATTTATCAGCCATGCCGCATGTTCTCGTCACATGCTGCCATTCGAAAGATATTCGTGATGAATGATAAGTGATGCAATTCCTTGTAAAAACAGAGGAGCAATGCTATCTGTAATGGTTTTTCGCGATGTCCAATCATACGACGGTACAGACAGGCAACTGAACAGCGTACTGATACCCTTTTTTGCCATATAGAACCCACTTTGAGATAATCGATCTTCATTAGTGATACGACACCGGTGAGGCAACATCTGGCCTTTACCACTTTCATATCTTTCCAAATTACATGACATTGCTAATTGGGCAAAAGCGCAGCGACGCTCGCTTAAATCCATACAGTCTTGATACTGATTTTCAAGTCTTGTTGCCGTTTTCTCGTTTAGGAGTGTATTCAATATATTATTCTTTGCTTGGAATGATCTTAAGTCATGCCTGCAATTGAACCTGTTTGCTTGGCCAATATCAGCTGTTTGTGTAGCAGGAAGGTTGTTAATCTTCAAATAGAACAATAGGCATGTTGTTGCTTTTTTGAGCCGGAAAAAACATGGCCCACGACCCGCAAATATTTTCACATATGTCCAGCAATATGAGTCGTGTGAATTTTAAATTAAGATTTGATAAATTCTAATTGCCGAGACTCTCTCATATCCTCTTGACGGGGGTCAGATGTCAATTATTTATTACAGAGGTAAAACATTTTTATTTTTAACAATTATTATGTTTAACTCATTTAATTAAATGATCAAACAAAAACAAAACAAAATGATATTTGTTTTGCATCAACCTTTATTGTGCAGCCAACCTCTCTTTGGTTCTACGACTAGTCTTTTCAATGTCTTTTTTCGGGATATGTACATTAAGACTTTTGTCAGTAAATTATAAACACGTACATATTATATGAATGTGTAACCATGTTTGATACACGGGACAATCACACAACCAGACATTCGTCGTTGTCAAAAATCATCTTCATTATAATATGCCATACTAGAATAGGTGTTCATCATTCTGTATAACAAATGTTTTACTGTCTTATTTCCTTTTTTATTATTTCACTATTTTTCTTTTCTAATGAATGTTCGTGGAAAATGTATATTGGAACTCGCAGTTAGTAAGAATATTTCGTATACATTTTGAAACTAAGATTTTAAAATCCAACAGATATGTTGATAGCGATGTTTCAATGATAAATCGAAATATTTGAGCAAAACTTGTGCACTTATCTTATGCATATATCTTATGTAAAGAAGACATCTTCAAACTTGTTGTTCTGCTCTATTTTCAGTATTCAATTACAATTGATCTAACAAATATTTTGCAAGGCGGTCAGGTTTAGCATATTTCAGCACACTTTGATGATATTTGAATGGAGGAAAGTAAATTCATCGTTCAAAACATATAATCATAACTTATTTATACCAAACGTATTTTATTGCTTCCATTTAAAACATATCCAGTGCGAAGCACACTTCTATTATAATGTTTTGCCAACTGTTGTCCATTGTCTCCCTCGCGTCTTCCCTTGTCAACAATCTAGTTAAACTTCTCGAAATTAGATTGGACAAGTTTGTTTATATGGTACTCATTAATGTTATGATTTTTGTTAAATAAAGTAAATTATCAAACCCATTCAAGTACCCAGCAAACAGGGTGTATTACATCTCGCAAGAGCAACATCTTGGGGTTACTCTGAATTATCTAGGTAAAATTTATAGTCCTAAATCAAGCAAAAGATTTCAGTTCTATTGCACATTGACTATTTTTAACTGTTTTGATTTGGTCGTCTCAAATTAAAGGGCGATACAACATCGTATTTCTATACTTCCGCGGACTAAAAGATCATTCTACAAAATCGTAAATACGTCCATTCTGCAGTGGCAATCCTGGAATCCTTTAATTAGTTACTGTGCTGTAGCTGTAACAGAATACAGAGTGTTCGATTAAAAACTTGAAACGGATCCTTTTTAATTGATAAAGTACAAATTTACATCGTTTTGGTATCTGTTATGTTCTAAATAATTGCGCAGATTAATGCGCTCTACTTTCTAGAAAACTTTTGATTAATTTAAATAATCCGTTTTCGTCTCGGGAGTTTTAATTTGCAAAAGCGAAAACAATTAATTTCAGTCGCAATCTACGGCTTTTCCTTTGTTTCATTGCAAATAAAATTCTAAATGTCTTTATTTATTAATATAATGACTCTGCCATCATTTTAATGATCATTTGTACACTATTCTAACTGTCGCCAAAGGAGTTCTCATTAATTGTAATCGTTTCTCTCCGTGCTAATGCATGCGGTTTGCTTTTCCTAGCATGAATCTCATGAATTTAACTCCGCAAGCGCAACAGTTCCTTCATATAAGTAAAACTTTGTTTAAGATCCCTTCCTGGTTCGTTTCCCTTCATGCAGATTTCTTTGGGGCCCGTTTGAGTTTTGTCAGATGACAAATACGTAAAATGTTGACATATATGCAAATGAACGAAATGTTATATTTTAATAATTCTTCTTTATCGACAGAGCTATAACAGTTTCCTAATTTCTTGTCAGCATATGATATGGGTATATTTTGGAAATGGTATATCTAGTATGAACTGGTATGAAAGTAATATATTACAATTGTGATTTTGTATAGGAGTTTTTATTGGAATATAAACACAACATGAATAAAAATAACACCGCAGCCAGACTAATGATACTCATTAATAAATTTTATTATTTAAAATGAAGAAAATCGACTGATAGAGCGTTATAAGACTGATTAAATTATAACGCTTACAGAGATATAAATGTTTTTTGGGAAATGTGATAATTATAATGTTTAACACATTCCAACACCACCATCCCTAAAAGCTTATTTTACGAGTTACACTCTTATTTGTGATTGGAATGCTATAACATTGTCCTCCTAAAATACAACATTTCTATTATAAAATCTTCTAACAGCATAATGACAATTTAATTCTACAAACCACATGAACAAATGTAATAAAATATGTCATGTATGGATGTGGTTTTCCCTGGTGGCATATTAAAATGGAAGTGCATCTTCCTAATGCGTTTTATGACATACGCCTAACGCTGAAAATATCTGAGTTATGATTCCATTAAAGTATATCATTAGCTGGAAATAATAAGAAAAGAAGATTAACAGAATTATCTAATATATATAGCGCAGCAGAGTTTAGAATACCATTTTCTGAACACCGATAATCCTGAACCTTAGATTATGGGGATTTACCCCATTTTAATGACCTTTTGCATCAACATCGCATCTCTTGATTGAAGTGTGCTTTGTTTTGTCTTTACATTAGCTCCCTTATCGGAACGGTAACAAATTTACCGTACAATAACTATCGTGCGGATGAATTAGAACGCTTTTGAACTTATACGAAAGCTAGTTGTTGAATGTTACCTATGACAGCATGGTACTAAACAGTTACTTCACTCGCTTCCCTGATGATAAAAAATATACTCTCCCACTTAAGAGCTGATGTATACTTTTATAACTTTGGGTGCACTAGCTTTTGCAAATGAAATGAATGGTATGGCAGCGCGCTATTGTCAGCGAATGTATTTTTTTTCAGAACTTATTGTTTCTAAAATGTAAAAAAAATCAAAGTGGAGTTATTGTTTTTTTTAATAAAATAAAGAGCATTTTGTTTTGAATGCTCTCTGTCTGTCTGCAACGGTTGAAATCAATTGGGTTCTATTAGTTTGCTGTTTATAATCAGGTTTTGACAAAGGAATAAAGTAATATTTCGAAAGTAACAATTCCATGTTTGACATGATCTTTTAACCTTATTGTGGGTTCCTGACACCAGACCTTTGTCAATACGTGTGTATAAATATTATGCCAGGTCCTTGTGTTACAATTACAGTATATAACCATGGTTTGTATTAAAAGCACTTGACATAACCATTCATTAGTCCTTACATTCGCAATACTCATCTTTAGTATGACATAACCATACATTCGCTTTTTCATTCGCAATGCTCATCTTTAGTATGACATCAACATCCATTCGTCCTTACATTCACAAATGCTCATCTTTAGTATGACATAACAATCCATTCATCCTTACATTCGCAGTTCATTTAAGTTCAGAATGTACTGCAACACTGCAGTTCTTTGCTTTTAATGTTGGTAAAATAATTATTTTGAAAGGAATTGAGTTGGAATATTTGTTTGATATATCTTATAGTTCACTTTCAACATCATTATAGTCATTAAATATGACAAGGCATTTATTCATGTCACAGTTAGTTCCACAACTATATAATTCTTAACATAATTAAGGTAACGGTGGCCATCTTGACTTTTGGTGGCCAAGTTCAATGAATCCAGACTTGGTCCTGAGTTTTCGGAGGCTTCAAATGTTTAATCCAGTGCGCACAATTATGTTGACAATATAACCCTACTTAAATTCTTTTGAAACTGTATATCATATTGAATGCCACATTGTTGCATGATATTGAATAATATTAGTGCCATGTTCAGCCTCACTTAAAGGTGTGGAATGTGATGATTATCTTTTGGATTTCCATGTTGATAATAAAACGTTTACTTGATTCTGATTGAAGGCAAATTTGAATATTTCATTATCGCATAATTCAAAGATAACGATTTATAATCGACCATGATTCATTGCTTTTATTGATCTAAGCACCGCAACATGCAACTTTGGCCCTTTTCCTGCACTATTTAGTGTTATGGAGTTCGATTATGCAGTATCCTATTGCGTTTGTGACGTAGAAAAGCATAGAAATTTCGTAATAGTTTGTAGGTACAAAGACAAGTTAATCGAAAAACTTTGTCTCCTACACAAGCGTGTATTGTTATTGCAATCACATGCACTAACGTTCATGAGTACATGCTGTACGGTATATGGTTAAGCAAATATATATAGTTATTAGATTTTTTCTTATTTCAATTTCAGTATTATATTCAGTATTATAAATTGACCCCATGAATGTTTTACAACGAGGTCAGGTTTAGCAAATTTTGATAACACTTGAATGTAGGAAAATGAATGCGGGCCGTTCAAAACACAAAACTATAACTTAATTATACCAAACGCAGCTAGTTTAGTGCTTCCAGTACTACTATATAAAGTACGTAGCATACTATTAATGTAGTGTTTTACCATGTCTTCCATGCAAACAAACTTACCAAACTAAAGGTAATGACCTCTCACTAAATTGATATCAACTAAGATATTAATTCAAAACGCAACTGCGCTGAAAGTTTTTCTGCGTGCAAGTATGTGGATGTTGTGAATTTTATCTGAACAATGGGAATAGGTGGAGAAAATCATGTCTGTATCAATTTAAAAAGTGACTTGTGTGTGGTCGAGAGCCAAGAGCGGTAGGGCCCACATGTATTGCGTCTGGTGCCATTTTTTGGTGTAAAAGTCACCAGATCCCCATGTATTTAACCCCTTTCAATCGCTTCTTAAGGTTTTATTTGGTGCTTCGACTATATATCATACACTAGGAAGGTACATAATATATCATATATATCATTTCCTGTTATAAACAAATACGTTTTGTTTAAAAAGACACATTTTGTTTTACTAAACTTGTACAGTAATAATGTAATTTCAAAAAGCAGAGCTTATCAGGTGGTCGTTATCCCGCGCTGAGGGCAAACATGTGGTCAGTGAATGCTTGTCGAGACTATTTTAGAACTACTTTGTTTGATTCAACGTATGCATAACTCACCCCCTGTAGCTTACATGTCTTATCTCACAAACAAACATAAAAAATACAGCACAAAAAAGAAGGGTGCTTCAGGGCCACGCCAGAATATGATAGCACACCCTGCTGAGCTATCAAATATGAGATTGGACACTGGCGCTCGGTAATCATTCCTGGAATTTCTTGGGCTTAACTCTTGAGTAAATATAATTATGTAACATTTCTTCCAGAGCCTCCATTATTTAGACCCACACTATTCTGATAAATATAGCGATCTAAAAATAGTTATATTAAGCTTAAAATAAAACGCCAGGATACAAAAGTACATCGCGCCGAACTTGTAAGAACTCATATTTGGGCCACAATACAACTATCTTTTTATGGTTTCGACGTCATTTTGCTAAACATTGACACAGTCTAAAAACTGATTGACGGTCGCCCGAACGATTGTCGGCACCCAGTCGACCACTTTGCTCGAACGATTATCGACACCTAGTCGACAACTGTTTAGTAATTTTACCTACCTTTATGGACTTCTGAAACCTTATACAATCCTCTTGGGGATAAGCGACAAACATTTCCAGTTTGTTTTAAGCGGTATTCAGGATTATTAATATGGTCAATCAAATCCATATAATTAAATAATTGAAATCGCGAGTTTTATTTTAACTGTACACAGTCTGACAGACGTTGATTTTAATGGATGGTCCTTCATTATTTTACCGAAATATAAGTGCAATATTTCTATACTGTTTTTGCGACTTTCCTTAACAACTTATTGGTAATAGATTGCGTTCTGAGGATTACTACTTTCTGATAATGATAGCGTTGTGACTCTACAAGTATCTGTTTTAATATATAATATATCATTGAACATGACCAAAGACTGATCTGGCATATATAAACAACTTTCTTGAAGCCAAGTTGTATTTGTATTTCTTTAGACCTTGTGGTCAAAGATAACCCGTGAACGTGCGAGCACTTATTTCCAACAGGGTGCCCTTTGTTTTTTTGCTGAAGGGACATCACGCGGAAGAGACAGTGGTTGGATACAAGGACGTCCTGAACTCCGGATGCGATACCCTAGCTCTTTTCGAAGAGACCCTTGAGTCCTTTTTCATGCTTGGTGAAAAGCACCAATACACGGGGTACAATTTCCTGGGTTAAACTAGTACGGTGTTTACCACTTTTCCAAGCACTACCCTTTAATTGCTGAGCGCCAGACAAGGAAGCTACTTTTAATGTACTAATATTTCAGTATGACACACCCTGTAATCGATATTTATGCGAAAAGCTACAGGAACGCGCTCAGTAGTAAAAAGTTTTCACATTAACCCGTTTAATGGCACTGGGTAAACGCCAAAGACATAGAACATACAATCACTAACAAGAAACATGGAAGAACAGCACAAACTCCACAAGCAGCGCTGTGCACAGTTGTCAAACGACCTCCCACTCCGTAAGCGGACACCTTAATCACTAGGCTACGAAGACGGCCGCCGTCTGAATAGTTGACAACATTCCGGTCCTTATTATGTATTTCCACAGTTTGAAAAGGAAGACAAGCAACACCTTCATTAAAGTGATAGTGTTCTTAGACTTGTTGGTGTGGATATGTGTAATGCCTTACACTTGAAACTTGTTTATTTGATTAAACGCCTAATTTTATAAATATACTCAATGGCGTTGTACACAGTAATGTAAACAAATATAAAATCGACATCAATACAATTTCTTAAAACACACGAAACATACTTAAGACAGGTTAATGCGACATTATAAAAATAAAATGCGATTGTGTGAAAAATAAAAAAAATAAGTTAAATTAAAACTTGTATGTGTCTACTATAAAACATGAAAGCGTCATACCCAAAAGCGTCATATACCACAACGTGAGTACTGTGTGGCCCATATTTAAGAGTATCGTAGATTTTTTTTTTTAAATATATATGAAGGAAGTAAATAATATAAAAATAAATGTTGAACATCCTAGAAAATGATTTGGGTCAAAACAGTCCGCCCACCAACACTGTGTTTATATAGAATAATGCATAGTAGTCCCTGAAGTAATGCGTTTTCAAGTTTTTCTTAAAGCAGTCTGAAGATACCGAGTTCCTGATGTTACTTGGAAGCTCGTTCCAGAGTTTCGGACCAACGGTACTGAAACTCCTATCGGCGAAAGTCTTTCTTTTATTGAATGGTATTTTATAACATCCTGAAGTTTGTGTTGAGCGTAGATTGCGCTTGTGTCGTTGTTCTTCAAGAAGTTTGGTAAGATACTCTAGAGCGTTTCCAACTGAGCAGCTGTACATAAAAGTTAAAATTTTGAAGGTGATTCTAGCTTTCACAGGTAACCAGTGCAGATCGTATAAAGCTTGTTTGGAACTATCATATCTAGAGCGAGATAGAACGAGTTTTGCGCACATATTTTGTATACGCTGCATTTTCTGTATGTCGCACTGGGCTATCCCATAGAAAATGACGTTGCAATAGTCAAGGTGGGACATGACTAGGGATAACACTAGAATTTCTGTTGCTTCTTTCGTCAAATATTGTCTAATGCTCTTTATTCTCATGTAATTCAAAATAGCAGTGCGGCATTTTCTTTTCACGTGTTCTTTAAAATTCAATGTTTCGTCAAGGAACGCCCCTAGGTATCTTACACAGTTTTCTGCTTCGATGTTATCACCAACAACTTTGATTGAATTGGTTTTGCATTTATTTAGTTGAGTATGACTGCCAAACTTGATAAACTCCGTTTTGGAAGCGTTCATCTTTAATTTGTTCTGGTTCATCCATTCATTGATTATTAAGGAACATTGTTCGAGTTCATGTTTAGCATTTTCTTCGGTGCCAGGATCGCTCGGGCAGAATTGTTTATCGGCAATGTGATCATCTGCGAAACCACGCACAGTTATAGATGGCGGTATGACGTCGAATAACGAATAGCATATCCTAGGTACAACCAAGGGCCGAGACAGCTTCCTTGTGGGACACTACATTCAAGTACACGTTACCTGGAATAAGCTGAACTGACATTGACCCTACAAGTTCGAGGACGCAAATAGGAGTCGATCCAGTTCAGTGCTGTAGAACAGATTCCATACTGTTTGTTCAGTACGTCTGTTAGAATGTCGTGATCGACTGTATCGAAAGCCGCACTCAGATCGATCGCTATTAAGGCTGTAGCGTTTTGTTTTTCCATGCCACCAAGTATGTCATTCACCAGTCTCAAAAGCGCAGATTCGCAAGAATGGAAACGTCTGTAAGCACTTTGGGTTTTTGGCAATAAGTCATGTTCATTGACATGAAAATTCAATCTCAGTACCGCAGCTTTTTCGATGACTTTGGAGAGAAAGGAGAGATTGCTTACTGGTCGATAGTTGGAGTATATCAGTTCAAGACCAACCTTCTTAAGGAAAGGTCGTACAACAGCCCGCTTCCAATGATATACGAGTACCCTTTGGTGACCTCCGGTATTTTCTGCAGAGCATTTGAAGTTGTACGCATGTGTCTATTGCCTCGGAACGCTATATCGCAGTTTGCCGTATTGGAACAAGTCTTAAAGTCAGTACAATTAACCGCGGTGTGTTTTTGATCATGGTGATAAGTATGGCATTTTCCTGCTCGGCTATCGGTGTGTTTGCGGTCGGCAGTTACCAGGATGTTCAAGATGTACCCTGTAATTTTCCCCATGAGCAAACTATTGGCAGTTTCTGTCACTTTACTTATGCTGTAATGGGAAAAACCTTAGTAAAACTGTACCAAGTACCTAGATGGAATTTTTCTTCTTAGGCCGTATTCCTATTGTCGTGCTGTACACGATTATTTATGCCGTTTTTGTCGAACAGATTTGGCTTGAAAAAGTATGTCAAAACGCCGAGCTAGTTCTACAACAACAGAACGTCAAGGTATCTGGAGCGGCTACTAGAGTAGAGATGACGCAGCCAAATAATGACGACGATAGTTTTTCTTCAAGCCAAAACGCATGCGTTCGTTGATAAAACTATTGACACTCAAATACAAGAACATATTCAAATGCCCGAAGGTCACCTTGCTCAAGGTATTATAGCATATGATATTGATAGCGTGCAAGGTGAGACTATTGAAGCTATCTTTGCCGATATCTAGCACCCGATGGAACAGATAAAGAATGTTCGATGTACACCAAATCTGACACCAAACGAGTACCAATCAACCTATATTATGCAGCCAACCTATCTTTGGTTCTACGAGTAGTCTTTTCAATGACCAGTAAAATAATAGAACTAATTTATCTATCATGACAATGTAAACGGTGGAAATGAATCCATTAACTTTAGGTTTGCTATTTTTCAAGCATTTACTTGAATAACACATGGTGTTATTTCCTTAGTTTTATTATTATTTTTCTTTTCCAACGAATGTTCGTGTAAAATGAGTATTGCACTGCGCATCCAGTAAGAATATTTCGTATACACTTTGAAATTAAGATTTTAAAACCCCAGAAATATTTTGAAAGTGATGTTTTAATGCTGTTTATCGAAATGTATAGGCAAAAAAAGTGCAATGTCGTATGTAAAGAAGACATCCTTAAAAAATTCAGACCTAATGCTTGTCCGTTCTGGCGCTTTTTTATTTCAGCAGCATCCTGGGGTTACTCTAAATTATCTAGGTAAATGTTTAGTCCTATTGCATATTGACTGTTTTACCTGTATTGATTTGGACGTCTCATATAAATGAGCGATATGAAATATTTTTATGCTTCCGCACACTAAAAGGACATTCTTCCAAATCGTAAATACGTCCGCTCTGCAGTGGTAATCCTGGATTTCTTAAGTGTATTACTGTGCTGCAGCTGTAACAGAATACAGTGTTCGATTAAACCTGGAAACGGATAATAATTGGTAAAGTACAATTATACAACGTGTTGGTATCTGTTATGTTCTAAATAATGGCGCCATTAACGCGCTTCTTTAGAAAACCTTTCATCAATTTACATCATTTTTTGTATATGGAGTTTTAATTTGCAAAAAAGAAAACAATTCATTTAAGTCGCAGTCTATGGCCATTCCATTGTTTCATTGCAAATGAAATTTTAAATGTCTTTGTTTATTAATATAATGACTCTGCTATTCATTTTAATGATCGCTTGTACGCGAGTCTTACTGTCGACAAAGGAGTTCTCATTAATTGTAATCATTTCTCTCCGTGCTAATGCATGCGGTTTGCATTTCCTAGCATGACTCTCATGAATTTAACTCCGCAAGCACAATAGTTCCTTCATATAAGTAAAACTTTGTTCAAGATCCCTTCCTGGTTCGTTTCTCTTCATGCAGAGTTCTTTGGACCCCGTTCGAGTTTTGTCAGATGACAGATACGTAAAATGTTGACATATATGCAAATGAACGAAATGTTATATTTTAACAATTCTTCTTTATCGACAGAGCTATAACAGTTTCCTAATTTATTTTTCGCATATGAAATAGGAATTATTTTTGGAAATTGCGTATTTAGTATGAATTGGTATAAAAGAAATACATATCTATTGTGATTTTGTATCTCCTATTTTTTTAAATATAAATTCAGCACTCCAGACAGACTTACTTTATGATACTCATTAATCAAGACCATTATCAAAAATGAAGGAAATCGACTGATAGAGCGTTATAAGACTGATTAAATTAAAAAGGTTTGATGTGATATGTATGCCATTTGGAAATAATGATAATGATAATGTTTGACGCATTCCAACTCCACCATCCCTTATACGTATTTCACGAGTTTAGTGATTTATAATAATCTTATTTGAAAAGAAAAAAAAATGATAGGAAGGCTACAACACTGTCCTCCTAAAAATACATCATCTTTATTACATTTTTTAACAGCAAAACGACAATTCTTATTCTAGAAACCACATGAACATATGTAATAAAATATGTTGTTACACGGTTGTTTCCTATTGTATGAGACGCGCATGAATTTGGTTGTCCCTGGTGCAAATCAAAATGGAAGTTCATCTTTCTAATGCATTTAATGACATACGCCTAGCGCTAAGAATATCTGAGTTATGATTTCATTAAAATATGCCTTTAGCTGGATATAATAAGAACAGAAGGTTATAATAGATATATGATGTATATAACGAAGCAGAGTTTAAACGACAATTTTCAAAACAGAGGGGATTCTAGCCTAAGATTTCGTGAAACTTTACCCCATTTTAATGACCGTTTGCATCAGCATCACATTTCTTGATCTAAGTTTCCTTTGTATTGTCTTTACATAAGCTCCCATTTCGGAACGGTAACAAATTTAGTGTGCAATAAATGTCGTGCGGATAAATCACAACGCCATTTACTTATATGCAAGCTAGTTGTTGAATGTTACCTATGACAGCATGATACTAAACAGTTACTTCACCCGCTACCCTGATGATAAAAAATATACCCTCCTACTTAAGCGCTGATATGTACTTTAATAACGATGGTTGCGGGTGCGTATTTGTACAAAGGGAATGAATGGTACAGTAGCGCACTATTATAGGCGAGTGTAACTGTGTTGTAGCATGCCGCTGTAAGCGAATGTAAAAGGTTATAAAAACGTTTTTTCCTAAATAACAACAAGGAGCATTTAAAATTTGAATAGTCTCTTTCTTTGTTTACACATTAGCCCGTACTTGTGGAAAAATCGAAATATTGTATGTAAGCAACGGTTGAAATCAATTTTTTTGTTTTTGTTTGTGTTGCCGGGCAACCTCTGACCTCTACTGGGCGGTAGATAGGGAACAGAACAAGCGTGAATTCGAGCCAATCGTTTTAATTGTACCTATACCATCGACGTCATCGTCATCCTCCTGCAGTATTCTAAATAAGTAGCTGCATAAACTGGATAGAAAAGTACCGTATAAAAATGGCGTTGTACGTGTAGATTTGTTGACTTAAAAGTGAAAGTAGTCATAAGTTGATTGGTTAATTTAAAACAGTGTGTATGCGTGCACGTCGTCCTTTTAGTGTATATTTAACAATGTATATTGTAGAAACATTACATTATTTATTTCAAATGTGTATTTTAAGAAAACACCCATTGATGTGTTTGAATATGAACGAGTCCTTTAATATTTGTCTAATGTGTTGACTGTCTTGTGTGACGATGTATCCATCTCTGTTTAGTTTCTTCTGTGCCCTTTCATCGTGGCGTTAAAAGGAATCCTGCATATATTTAAAGCTCTTGGGGTTGTCTGGGTAATTCCTATTGCAGTTTTGATATCTAGGCGGAATGGGAATTGTTGATACATCGAAACCATATTAAACTCTGCTGATTTCCACAATTATTATTATTAAATCAATTGGTTTCTGTGAAGAGGAGCTTATGTTTTACCATTATAAATTAATTCTAGGCACAGTACGAACCTGAGCAATTAAACCCTTCTACAGTCAGCTTGAACGCCATCTTGGATGTCTTTGTCCTCATTTTATGTTACACCAAATTTCAGTTCAGTGCAATACTGAAACACATAAATTACATCAATGAAAGAGGTCGATTTTAAATCTTACCGTCATGACAGCATGAACAACCATCATTTTTACAAAACACTATTCAAAATATATTTTAATTCCTCCACTTCCTTCGTCTGAACGGCTAAATCAGCGGTGAAATCTCGAGAAACGACGTCCGGTTCTGGTATGAACAACTTTAGAACATAACCATACATGTGTGATTTCCGACAACCTTACTTCGTGTATTTTTTCTATATTGCTATAAATTGTCTATACCATATCGTTGTATTAATGATATAAATAAGGCGAGAAGTCTTAATATAAGCTCTAAGCTATCTCTTCAATCCTTTACCCTCAGGCTGTATACTTGTAACATGCTGATATATTAACAACATATGAATACATATTATTTAAACCAATCAGCGGACCCTGGTATTTAAAAAGATAATAAACCGAAGTGTTTAGTGTTTAAAATTGTTTTGTTTTGTTTTATGGGAGTCTGACACTACAGATGTTATTGTCGTGAATGTTTCTTGATTGGAATGCTTTGTCTACCGGTCACATGTAATTGGTGCTAATAATAGTGAATGTTCCACGAACTGGACATCCCAACTTATCAACGTAGTACTAAAATATTACTTTTATTATAAATCACATATTAGAGACTGATAGATGAATAAATATGTCTTATACCAGCTCTGCAACGTATTATGTCCAGTATGTCTACTTAAGTGATAGGATCGAATGTTTGTTTGTAGGTTGGTAATTATCGTAATGTTATGAGATGTTCATTTGTTTTTTGGCAACATTTGAACATGTTTAGCTATTAAATGTCGGATTGGAGCGTATCACAAATGAAAAGAAATGTTCAACTATATCAACCACTTGGGCGAAGGTGTACGACTAGCGTTTGTGGTTATTGTTAGTAATTATGACGAAACCCTCAGTTATGCTGAGCAATGTGGATAATATCAGTGGATAACTGTAGCCGCAGGATATCCTTTTATTTGTGGTTTTGTACTTTTATTGGTTTTGGCCACAATATCTTTTCCTCGTTATTTTTATTAGTTAACAACTCAAATACCTTATCGGGAGTCTACAAAGTTGCACGTTTCCGTTCGAACCCCCTGTTTCTTTTGTACATCCGCACTGCAAAAACTGGTCACCATTGTACATTAACGGACGTATGGAGTACAATATTTGTACATATTTGTAACTCCGTGTCAAGTCAGCATTCATAGGTTCATAAACCTATTGGTCTGAACTGTAGTAACATAATTATTAAGTTATTGTGATTAAAAAGTTGTGATATTTATCAGCCATGCAACATGTTCCCGAAACACGTTGCCATTCGGATGAGAATCGTGATGAATGATAAGTATTGCAATCCCTTGCATATTCAGAGGAGCAATGTTATATTAACTAATATATAATGGTATTTCACGATGTTCAGGAGAGCCAATTATACGGCAGTACAGACAGGCAACTGAACAGCGAAATGATACCCTGTTTTGTGCCACATAAAACACACTATCCTTGACATCATCGCTCTTCGTTGCTGATACGACACCAGTGAGGCAACATCTGACCTTTACCACTTTCATATCTTTCCAAATTACATGTGTTCGGCATACCAAGACGACGTGTCGCGTGCAAGACCCGTGTCCCTACCTCTTAGGTCAAGGTCACACTTAGTGTTTATTCACAATGGAATGCTGCATATAAGGACATAGAGTATAGGTTGTCGTGTCCGGGCTGTAACTTTCCCTTGTATGGACAGATTATAAAATAACTTGCCACATGTGTTTGACATACCAAGACGACGTGTCGCGTGCAAGAACCGTGTCCCTACCTCTAAGGTCAAGGTCACACTTAGTGTTTATTCACAATGGAATGCTACATATAAGGACATAGAGTATAGGTTGTCGTGTCCGGGCTGTAACTTTCCCTTGTATGGACATATTTTAAAATAACTTGCTACATGTGTTCGGTATACCAAGACGACGTGTCGCGTGCAAAACCCGTGTCCCTACCTCTTAGGTCAAGGTCACCCTTAGGTGTTTATTCACAATGGAATGCCGCATATAAGGACATAGAGTATAGGTTGTCGTGTCCGGGCTGTAACTTTCCCTTGTATGGACATATTTTAAAATAACTTGCTACATGTGTTCGGCATACCAAGACGACGTGTCGCGTGCAAAACCCGTGTCCCTACCTCTTAGGTCAAGGTCACACTTAGGTGTTTATTCACAATGGAATGCTGCATATAAGGACATAGAGTATAGGTTGTCGTGTCCGGGCTGTAACTTTCCTTTGTATGGACAGATTTTAAAATAACTTGCCACATGTGTTCGAAATACCAAGACAACATGTCGCGTGCAAGAACCGTGTCCCTACCTCTTAGGTCAAGGTCACACTTAGGTGTTTATTCACAATGGAATGCTGCATATAACGACAAAGAGTATAGGTTGTCGTTTCCGGGCTGTAACCTTCCCTTGTATGGACAGATTATAAAATAACTTGCCACATGTGTTTGACATACCAAGACAACGTGTCGGGTGCAAGACCCGTGTCACTATTTCTTAGGTCAAGGTCACACTTAATGTTTATTCACAATGGAATGCTGTATATAAGGACATAAGAGAATAGGTAGTGTCTGGGCTGTAACTTTCCCTTGTATGGATAGAATTTAGAATAACTTGCCACATGTGTTGGACATACCAAGACGACGTGTCGCGTGCAAGAACCGTGTCCCTACCTCTAAGGTCAAGGTCACACTTAGGTGTTTATTCACAATGGAGTGCTGCATATAAGGATACAGAGTATTGGTTGTTATGTCCGGGCTGTAACTTTTTCTTGTATGGACATATTTTAAAATAACTTGCCACATGTGTTCGGCATACCAAGACGACGTGTCACGTGCAAGACCCGTGTCCCTACCTCTTAGGTCAAGGTCACACTTAGGTGTTTATTCACAATGGAGTGCTGCATATAAGGATACAGAGTATTGGTTGTTATTTCCGGGCTGTAACTTTTTCTTGTATGGACAGATTTTAAAATAACTTGCCACATGTGTTCGGCATACCAAGACGACGTGTCACGTGCAAGACCCATGTCCCTACCTCTACGGTGAAAGATACACTTAGTGTTTATTCACAATGGAATGCTGAATATAAGGACATAAGAATGTAGGTTGTCAAGTATGGGTGTCATTTTTTATGTTCAGAGGCAATTTAAAACTTGCCATATGTATTTGTTTGATCTTTAACTTTTCATGTACTGACCTTGTTCATAGGTCAATGTCACATTCGGGGGCATTCGTCACATATTGTGACAGCTCATGTTCTTCTTTCTAATGAATGTTCGTGGAAAATGAATATTTGACCTCGCATCTAGTAAGAATATTGCATATACATTTTAAAATTAAGGTTTTTAAACCCCAGAAATATTTTGATAGCGATGTTTTAATGTCGATATTGAAATACATGAGCAAATAAGTACAATGTCATATCTAAAGAAGACATCCTGAAAGTTTTCAGACCTGATGCTTGTCCGTTCTGAAGATTTTTTCTGCTTTCATTTACAGTATTCAATTATAAATTTCCCATAAATGTTTTACAACGAGGTCAGGTTAAGCATATTTCAGCCAAATTTGATTACACTAGAATAGTGGAAAATACTGTTTTAGTGCTTCCACCTATACCATATACCATACGTAGCACACTGCTGTTATTGTCTTTAACCATCTGTTGCCCATTGTATCCTTCGCGTCCTCTCTTGTCAATAATCTAGTTAAACCTCTTGATATTAGATTGGACATGTTTGTTTATACGGTATTCATTCATATTATGTTTTTTAATGAAGTAAATTATCAAACTCATTCAAGTATCCAGGAAATTACATCTCGCAAGGCAACATCCTGAGGATACACTGAAATATCAAACAAAACGGTTTCAGTCCTATTGCATATTGACTGTTTTAAATTGTATTGATTTGGACGTCTCAAATTAATGGGCGACATAACATCGTATTTTTATGTTTCCGCGGACTAACCCAACATTGTCCAAAATCGTAAATACGTCCGCTCTGCAGTGGTAATCCTGAATTTCTTTAGTGTATTACTGCGCTGCAGCTGTAACAGAGTACAGAGTGTTCGATTTAACCTGGAAACGGATGCCTTTCTAATTGGTTAAGTACAATTATACAATGTGTTGGTATCTGTTACGTTCTTAATACTAGCGCGCATTAACGCGTTTTCTTTTCTAGAAAACCTTTCATCATCATTGATAATGTCATCAGTTTTAACATTTGCGAAAATGAAAACAATGATTTTCAGTCGCAGTCTACTGTCCTTCCTTTCTTTTATTGCATATAAAATTCTAAATATCTTTATTTATTGATGTAATGGCCCTGCTATTCATTTTAATGATCGCTTGTATACCAGTCTTACTGTCTTCAAAGGAATTCTCATTCAATTTAATTGTTTCTCTCACGTGCGAATGCATGCGGTTTGCTTTACCTAACATGACCCTTATAAATTAAACTCCGCAAGCACAACAGTCATTTAAGTAAAACTTTGTTCACGATCCCTTCCTGGTTCGCTACCCTATATGCAAATTTCTTTGGATCCGTTCGAGTTTTGGTAGTTGACAGATACGTAAAATGTAGTCATATTCAAATGAACGAAATGCTATATTTTAACAATTCTACTTTATCGACAGCGCTATGACAGTTTCCTAATTTCTTGTCTGCATATGATATGGGAATTTCTTTTAGGAAAGTGCATATTTAGAATGAACTGGTATAAAAAATATAAATTTCTATTGTGATTTTGTATACGCGTTTTTATTGTTTTTATTGAAATATATATTCAACATAAATAGTAATAACACACCAGAATTACATTATGATACTTATTTATATCGATTATTATTTAAAATACAAAAACTAAAAACTCTATATGGCTTTATTTTTTTATTGAAAAGGTGTAGGCATTCTAACACCACCATCCCTTATAGCTTCTATTACGAGTTAAGTGATATATAACCTCTTTAAAAGCAATGTGATTGGAATGCTATAACATTGTCCTCCTAAAATACAACATTTCTTTTACAAAATCTTATAACAGCATAATGACAATTTTATTCTACAAACCGCATGAACAAATGTAATAAAATATGTCGTTACATGGTTGTTTCTTGTTGGCTGAGACGCGTATGAATGGGGTTTTCCCTGTTTTCATATGAAAATGGAAGTGCATCTTCCAAAAGCGTTTAATGACATACGTCTAGCGCTGAGAATAACTGAGTTATGATTCCATTAAAATATGCCATTAGTAGAAATGATAAGAAGAGAAGATTAAAAGAATTACCTAATGTTTATAGCGCAGCAGACTTTAAATTACCATTTTCTGAACACCGAGAATTCTGAACCTAAGATTGTGTGAAACATCATGTTCTTTATCCCCAACATCGCATTTTTTGTTCGGTGTTTCCTTTGTTTCGTCTTATCATTAGCTCCCATATCGGAATGGTAACAAATTTACTGTGCAATTACTGTCGTGCGGATAAATAACAGCGCTTTTCACTTATACACTAGCAAGTTGTTTAATGTTACCTATGACAGCATGGTGCTTAACATTTACTTCTGTAAGTTAGCGAGCAATTGTACTTGGTATGTTAGCGCCCATTGTCAGCGAATGCAACGTTGTTGTAGGAAGCCTTTGTAAGCGAATGTAATTCTTTCAAAACATTTTACCTAAATGGAAAATTCTTTGATAGCTTGTTTTTTTAAACAATAACAATAAGGAACTTTTTTTAATTGAATTATCTCTGTCTTTATGTACATTTTAGCCTTTAATTGTGGAAAATCGAAATATTGCATTATAAAATGGTTGAAATTAATTATTTTCTATTAGTTTACTGCTTACAATCAAGTTTTTACAAAGGAATAAATTAATATTTTAAAAGTAACAATTATGGATTTTTAATCTATTGTTTTGTATTCAAAGCCCTTCACATAACCATTCATTCGCTATGTTCATCTCTTAATATGCAGACTGTTATCAGCATGTACAACTGTATGAAGTGTTCCCCCTTAATGCCTTCTTTATTATCTATTATGTTTTCATATATGATATATGAAACAATATTAAGAAATTCAGAATCGAAAGCACAACATGATTTAAACATCAATATTTATATAAGAATAGTTCCTGTAATGAAATGCAATACTTTATTGGCAAATGGCTAAACTAAAAGACTAAAGATAAAATCATACAGGTACATTGTACGGGATGTTACAGTCTGAGGTAGACATTTCGGAAAGTTTTGAAAAGGCGTACATTGTAATTTGAAATAAGCTTTAGCAACGATAAAATGCATTTGTCTTTTAATTTTCCAAAATTCTTATAAAAAATGGTAATTTGGTACAATAAAATGAATTTGAATGTTTCAAATGAACTATCCGCATTAACAAAATTTTCCTAGAAATCTTCTCCTGTGACAACACACACTCTTGTGTGAACGTCGGCATTTTGGTCTACATTTTACAATTTATAGAGTAGAAACGGTACATTATTTGATTTTTTCGTGTACTTACGGGAAACACCAATTGATGTGTTTATATGTGAACGAGTCGTTTAATATTTGTGTAATGTGTTAAATTATTATGTGACGATGTATCCAAGCGTATTGTTTCTGTTCAGCCCTTTCATCTTGGCGTTAAACGGAGTCCTGCTTGAATTTGAGGCTACTTGGATTGTCCTGGTAGTTCATATTGCACTTTTGATATCTAAACGAAATGGGACTTATTGATACATCGAAGCCAAATCAAACAGTGTTGATTTCCGCAATTAATATTATGAAATCATAAGTTTCTGTGAAGTTCAGAATCTTCTGTAATACTGCAACACATACATTCGTTAATTTTGAAGCATGTATATGAAGCAAACATCAGCGTATTAACATTTGGAGTTCTTTGCCCTAAATATAGTAAACATTTTCATTTTCAAAGAAAATGTGCTGTTTTTGTAGGAATATTTGTTTGATATCTAAATAAAAATCACATTCAGCATCTTAATATTTATTAAAAATGACAATACATCTATTCTGGCCACAATTAGTAACACATATATATAATCATTAACAGCATTAGTGTTATGGTGGCCATCTTGAATTTTGGCGGCCATATTTAAATGAATCCAGAGTTGGTCCTGAGCTTTAAGATTCAAGATACAAGATTTATTTACAGAATATCCAGAAGGCCATAGCCCATGTGGACAAATATATATACACTATAGTGCTTTCAGGTGATTCCATGCATACAAATTACAAAAATAGACAACCAAAAATAACATAAATATCAATTACGCAAATACATCAACTTCATAAGTTCAGTAAATCAAAATATTTTATAATGCAATTTATTAATTAAATGAACGCGTCAGTAACGTTATATATTTAATCATAGATAAGTGGAAATAAAGGGTATACATATATACAATAGTTGTGCTATGATGAGAGTTATGTTTCCAAATATCTGTAACTCTCTATATCGGACAACCTATACAAAACGAAACTATAGAAAGCCTAAGGGAATTCACTGAAGTTTTAAAATTCACTTTTTTAATAGTCGTATCTGAATCAGGTAAGATTAGATAATAACTGTTAATGTAACATACTTGAGAGAATCATTGTACATGAACACTGTGTGTAAATATTCAGTCTAGTTACAATACAGACAGAAAGTATGTGTCGAAGTGAAAAGTTATATTAAATAAATACTTATAGATTTAAGCAATCATGCGTGCTTTTAAAAGCGTACTTATTTTGTTTCAGGTAGAGAAACTTCACCAGAAGTATTTGCATACATCATTTATGCAACTATCACTTTCGAATTTGTTTCACTAAATAATAAAAGCTGAACACCCACTTATGAAACATTATTTCTACGTAAAATTATCTCATTCATTTTTGTTAAACGAGTAAATATTCATAACCAACTACACAATACAAAACGTTACATAATAAACGGATAGATCACAATACACATGCAATAATTAGGACGCATACATGTCAACTGATCTAACTAAAAATGCATTATAAACATATATACTGAGATTTCTTAAAATGTCTTCTTTATCAGATGTAATTAATTGGATAAACTTTTACATGTTTGGTCTACGTCTATAAAATATTGGTATATATTGACGTCTTATAGTAGAGTATAGGCCACATTCCAGAACAAAGTAGTATGTAAGGAAGTTTCAAAATTTTAACCCTGTGCGCACAATGTTGTTTACATTATAACTCGACTTAAGTTATTTTGAAACTGTACATCATTTTGAATGTCACGTTGTTGCACCATAGTGAATTCTATTAAGGGTGTGAAATGTGATGATTGTCCTTTACCTATGTTGTTCAAGAGACGGTTATATTATTCTGATTGAACGCAATTGAAGAATTCATTATTACTTGATTCAAAGATAACGGTTTATAATCGATTATGATTCATTGCTGTTATTGATCTAAGCATCGCGACATGTAACTTTGGCCTTATCCTTCACAGTTGAGTTTTATGAATTTGCAGTATGTATTATCCTATTGCGTTTTTGACGAAGATAAGCACGCAAATTTTGTAATAGTTTGTAACCAGTCAAGCAAACAGGCTAATACTTAACCTACTACACATACGTGTATTATTGTTGCCAACGCAGGTACTAATCTTTATGGGTACATGCTATATGGTTTAACAGATATGCTTTAGACTTATATTGAAGTTGAAATATGGATCAGACATATGTATACGACATTTCTACCACAAACATGACTTCTTGTGCGGTGTAGATCACTAAGTATTGTTTATCTAACACTGAATTATTTACGTCATATAACATTGTAGGGTTTTTCGTAGTGGGCATGTCTTTGAAGTTTCTTTTGTTTGTTTTCAAAACAATACCAAGTTCTTAGTGGTTCTTCAGCTATTGAACTAAGAAATAAAACAACCAGATTGTCATGCATAATGTTACTCATCTTGATGGTTGCTTTCATAATTTATTCGTGTCTTTAACAAATTACGCACTTAAATATCCTCTTTTGTGAAAAGTGGTCAATTTTAAATGTTTAAATGTCATGACAGCATGAACAACTACCATTTTTACAAAAGCCTATTCAAAGTATTTTTTAGTTCACCCACTTCCGTGACGTCTGAACGGCTTAATCGGCGCACATTTGTATTCAAAAAGATATTAAACCGAAGTGTTTAGTGTTTAAAATTGTTTTCTATTGTTCTATAGAAGTCTGACACTACAGATGTTATTGTCGTGAATGTTTCTTGATTGCAATGCTTTGTCTACCTATCACACGGTATTGGTGCTAGTGATATTGTATGTGCCACGAACTAGGTATCCCAACCACGACGTAGTACTAAAATATTACTTATATTATAAACTATGCTTCACAGACTGAGAGGTGCATACATGTGTCAAATACCAAGTGTGCAACATACTGTGTCCAGTTCGTCTACTTCAGTCGTAGGACCGAATGTGTGTTTCAAGCTTGCTATTAAGCGTTATGTTGTGAGATGTTCCTTTTGTTTTTGACAATAATTGAACATGATTAGCCGTTTAAAAAAAACTGATTGGAGCATATTACAATTGAAAAGAAAGTTTCAACGATATCAACTACTTGGGCGAATGTGAACGTCTAGCGGCTGTGGTTATTGTTGGTAAGTTATGACGAAACCCTTCTACATGCTGTAGCAATATGGATTAAATCAGTGGATATCTGTAGCCGCAGGATATATTATTTGTGTGTTTTCTACTTAACTTGTGTTTGACCACATTATCTATTCCTCGTCATTTTCATTACTGAACAAGTCAAATACCTTTTGGGGGGTCTACAAAGTTGCACTTTTCCGTCCGTCCGTCTACCCCTCTTTTCATCTGTATGTCCGGCAATTTTTCGTGTCAGCACTACAAAAAGCTGGTCACCACTGTTCATTGTCGGATGTATAGAGGACAATTACCATATTTGTAACACCAGGTCAAGGTAGCATTCATGGGTTCATTAACCAATTGTTCTGAAGTGAAGTGGCATAATAATTGAGTAATTGTGATTAAAATGTTGCCATATTTATCAGCTATTCAGAATATTGTCGTCACATTCTGCCATTCGAAGGATATTCGTGATGAATGATAAGTGTTGCAATCCCTTAAAAATACAGAGGAGCAATGTTTACTGTAATGGTATTTTGCGGTGTTCAGGAGGGCCAATGATACGACCATAGAGACAGACAACTTAACAGCGTACTGATACCATGTTTGTTTTATGCCTCATAAACCCCACTTTTTTTTGAGAGCATCGATCTTCATTGCTTATTCGACACAGGTGAGTCAACATCTAACCTTTACCACTTTGATATATTTCCAAATTACATGACATCGTGAATTAGGCAAAAGCGAAGCGATGCTCATTTACATACATAAGTCTTGACGTTGATTGCTAAGCCTTGTTGCCATTTCCTCGTTTAGGAGTATACACAATCCATTATTCTTTGCTTGGAATGATCTGAGATCGTTCTTGCAATTGCAGCTGTTTGCTCGGCCAATATCAACTGTTTGTGTAGTGGAAATGCTGTGAATCATCAAATTCAACAGTTGGCAGGCTTTCTTTGAGACGAAAAAAAACATGCCCAACGACCAGCAAATATGATGACATGTGTTCGGCAAGAAGAGTCGTGAGATTTGTTTTTATGCGCTACAACCAGCACCTTAATGACTTTGATGTATTCTAATTGCCGAGACTCTCTTATTGCATCTTGGTGGGGTCATAAGTCATTCAATTATTTCAAGGGCAAAACATTTTTTTTAATCCATTTTTATGTTTAACTTATTTGATTAAAATGATCAAACAAAAACAAAATAAAATGATATTTGTTTTGCATCAACCTATATTGTGCAGCCAACCTCTCTTTGGTTCTACGACTAGTCTTTTCAATGTCTTGACCAGTAAAAGAATAGAACTCATTTATCTATCATGACAATGGAAAAGGTGGAAATGAATCAATTTCCTTTAGGTTTGCTATTTTTCTAGCATTTGCTTAAATAACACATGGTTTAGTGTGTTATTTCCTAATAGTTATTAGTTTTCTTTTCCAATGAATGTTCGTGGAAAATGAATATTGGACCTCGCATCTAGTAAGAATATTTCGTATACACTTTGAAATTAAGATTTTAAAACCCCAGAAATATTTTGAATGTTTTAATGTTGTTTATCGAAATATATATAAGCAAAAAAGTGCAATATCGTATGTAAAGAATACATACTTTAAATGTTCAGACCTGATGCTTGTCCGTTCTGACGATTTTTTTTATTCAATTTCAGTATTAAATTATAAATTAATCCCATAAATGCTTTACAACGAGGCCAGGTTTAGCATACTTCAGCCAAATTTGATTACACTAGAATGGAGGGAAATATATGCGTGCCGTTCAAAACACACAAGCATAACTTTTTTTATACCAAACGCACCATATTAGTGCTTCCATGTATACTATATACAGTACGTAGTTAACTACTAATATTGTGTTTTACCAACTGTTGTCGATTGGGTCCCTCGGGTCTTCTCCTATCAACAATCTAGTTATAGTTCTCGATATAAGTTTGGGCACGTTGTTTATATGGTACTCATTAATGCTATGGTTTTTTAATAAAGTTAATTATGAAACAACTCATTCAAGTACCCGCAAACATGGTTAATAACATATTGCAAGAGTAGTATCGTGGGGTTACTCTGAATTATCTAGGCAAATTTTTTAGTCCTATTGCATATTGACTGTTTTTTACTGTATTGATTTGGACGTCTCATATATATGAGCGATATGAAATCGTATTTTTATGCTTCCGCGGACTAAAAGGACATTCTACCAAATCGTAAATACGTCCGCTCTGCAGTGGTAATCCTGGATTCCTTTAGTGTATTATTGTGCTGCAGCTGTAACAGTATACAGAGTGTTAAACTTGGAAACGGATAATAATTGGTAAAGTACAATTATACAACGTGTTGGTATCTGTTATGTTCTAAATAATGGCGCCATTAACGCGTTTTCTTTTTTATAAAACCTTTCATCAATTTACATCATTTTTTTGTGTCGGGAGTTTTAATTTGCAAAAAAGAAAACAATTAATTTAAGTCGCAATCTAGGGCCATTCCTTTTTTTCATTGCAAAATTTTAAATGTCTATATTTATTAATATAATGAATCTGCTATTCATTTTAAAAATCGCTTGAACGCGAGTCTTACTGTCGACAAAGGTATTCTCATTTAATATTTTCGTTTCTCTCACGTGCTAATGCATGCGATTTAATTGTCCTAGCATAAACCTAATGAATTTAACTCCGCAAGCACAACAGTTCCTTCCTTTAAGTAAAACTTTGTTCAAGATCCCTTCCTGGTTCGTTTCTTTTCATGCAGATTTCTTTGGAACCCGTTCGAGTTTTTGCAGATGACAGATACGTGAAATGTAGACATATGCTAATGAACGAAATGCTATATTTTAACAATTCTTTTTGATCGGCAGAGCTATAACAATTAATATAAACACAACATGAATAGTAATAACACTCCGGCCAGACTTTTATTATGATACTCATTAATATAGACCATTATTTAAGATGAAGGAAATCGACGGATAGAGCGTTAGACTGATTAAATTAAAAACGTTTGGGGAGATATATATGTTATTTGGAAATCGTGATAATGATAACGTTTAAAACATTCCAACTCCACCATCCCTAATTGCTTTATTTCACGAGTATAGTGATATATAATACTTAATTGAAAACAATATGATTGGAAGGCTTTTACATTATCCTCCTAAAAATACAACATCTTTATTACATTTTGTTAACAACAATACGACAATTCTTATTCTAGAAACCACATGAACTAATGTAATAAAATATGTTGTTGCACGGTTGTTTCTTGTTGTATGAGACGCGTATGACTTGGGTTTTCCCTGGTGCCAAATGAAACTTGAAGTACATCTTCCTAATGCATTTAATGACATACGCCTAGCGCTAAGAATATCTGAGTTATGATTCCATTGAAGTATGCCATTAGCTGGTTATAATAAGAACAGAAGGTTAGAATAAATGTATAATGTATATAACGCAACAGAATTTTAACGACTTTTTTTAAAACAGCGAGGATTCTTCTCCTAAGAAACATCATTATCTTTACCCCTTTTTAATGACCGTTTGCATCAACATCGCATTTCTTGATTGACGCTTCCTATGGTTGTATTTTAAAAAGCTCCCATATTGAAACGGTAACAGTTTCTGCGTGCAATAACTTTCGTGCAGATAAATTACAACGCTATTCACTTTTACGCATGCAAGTTGTTGAATGTTACCCATGGCAGCATGGTGCTAAGCAGTCACTTCATCCCCTACCCTTATGATGTCAAGTATAAATTAGCACTGAAGCGCTAGTGTATACTTACAAATCGAAATATTGTATTTAAGCAACGGTTGAAATCAATTGGTTTCTATTAGTTAGCTGCTTACAAACAAGTTTCTACAAAGGAATAAAGTACTTTTTTTGTAAAATAACAATTTCAATGTTGGTCAATGTTTTTTTTAACCTTATTGTTTTGTATTCAACGCACTTTACATAACCATCAATTCGTCCTTACATTCACAATGCTCATCATGAGTATGCAGACTTTTATCAGCATGAACATGTGTACACAGTGTTTTCCCTCCTAAATGTCTCCTTTAGTTTTTAATATACTTCCATGTATGATAATAATATATGAACCTTATTAAGAAGTTCGGAACCGAAACCATATCAGAATATTTCCTGCAATAACATGCATTTATTCATTGTCAAATGGCTAAACTACGAAAAAAACATGCAGGTACTGATGTTACGGGCTGTGGTAGACATTTAGGAAAGTTTTTGAAATGCGTTATTCAAAATATGCTTTTGTAGTGCAAAAAAAATGCATTTCCCTATGAATTTTACAATATTCTTGCCAAAAAGAAGATTATTAAATCAATTATTTTAATTTTAATTGATCTATCCTCATTCCTCATATTTTCTTAGAATCTTATCCTGTAACTCCACGTACTCATGTGCAGCCGGCCCATGTGCTCACGGCTTTTTCCTAAGTAGTTATGCGTGAACGTCGGTCTACATGTAACAATATATAGAGTAGAGTTCGTTATTAATTTTAAACGTGTATTTTAGGAAAAAACCCATTTAAGCGTTTAAATGTGAACGAGTCCTTTAATATTTGTCTTATGTGATAAATGTCTGGTGTAACGATGTATCCATACCGTATTGTATCTGCTGTGCCTTTTTATCGTGGCGTTAAACGGAATCCTGGTTAAATTTAAGGCTGCTGGGCTTGTCCGGGTAGTTGCCCATTGCAGTTTTCATATCTAAACGGAATGAGACGTATTGATGCATCGAAGCCATATCAAACTGTGTTGATTTTCACAACCATTATTATTAAATCAAAAAGTTTATTTAAAGATCAAAAGTTTTACATTAATACTTATGTGAAAAACTACAGAAACAAGCTCAGTGGCCAAAAGTTTAAACATAAACCCAGTTTAATGGCACAGGGTTAACGCCAAAGACACGAAGACACGAAGGCACATTACGAACCAGTGCAAAATACATTAAATAACTTATTCCTATCTATTTAAATGTACGCCATACTTTAAACTACTCAATAAGATAATTGTGACGGCCATCTTAGATTTCTTGTTCCTCATTTTACATAGGTTACACACAATTTAAGTTCAGAGCCTTCTGCAATACTGCAACACATAAATTGGATAATAATTTTTAAACATATATGTGTACCAAACATCAACGTATAAACATATGGAGTTCTTTGTACTTAATATCAGTAAATTAATCATTTTCAAGGAAAGTGTGTGTTTTTTTTTTTGTAGGAGTATTTGTTTGATATCTGAAAAAAATCACTTTCAGCATCTCAATTGTAATTAAATATGACAAGGCCATTTAGGTCATAGTTAGTACAACAACTATATTATTATTAACGTAATAAGGGTTATGGTGGCCATCTTGAGTTCCGGCGGCCATGTTTAAATGAATCCAGAGTTGGTCCTGAGCTTTAAGGAAGTTGTTAACCATGTGCACACAATTTTGTTAACAATACAACCCGACTGCATCAAAGTGAATTCTATTTCAGCCTCAATTAAGGGCATGCAATGTGAAGATTATCCTTTGGAATTCAGTATTGATCAAAAAAGTTTTACATTATTCTGATTGAAGGCAATTGGAGATTTCATTATTGCTTAATTCAAAGATAACGGTTTATAATCGATCATCATCCATTGCTTTTCTGATAAAAGCCGCGCGACATGCATCTTTGGCCCTTATCCTGCACTATTGAGTTTTATGGAGTTGTATAATGCATTATCCTAATTGTGTAAAAGTTTGTAAGTACCCAAAACAGTCAAGCGAAAAGGGCGTATACTAAACCTCCTACATGCGCGTACATTGTTATTGCAAACGCATATACTAACGCTTATGGGTGCATGCTATACGGTTTATAGTTAAACAAATAGTCAATAGATTTATATTGAGGTTGAAATATGGTCCAGACATATGTATACGACATTTCTACCACACGCATGACTTCTAGTGCGGTTTAAAACACTATTATTATTTTTCCAGCACTGAATTATTTACATCATATAACATTGTAGGGTTTTATGTACTTGGCATGTCTTTGAAGTTTCTTTTTGATGTTGTTTTTAAACAATACCAAGATCTTAGTGGGGATAAGGCAGCTACTGAACTAATAAATAAAACAACCAGATTGTCATGCATAAAGTTAATAATATTGATGGTGGCTTTCATAATTTATTCGTGTTATTTTTTTACAAATTACGCACAAATATTAAATATTGTTGTCAATTTAAATGTTACCGTCACGCCAGTATGAACTACCAGCATTTTTACAAAACCCTATTCAAATTATATTTTAATTCCTCTTCTTCAGTCGTCTGAATGGCTTAAGTGAAACCTTGTCTCGCTGACCGTTTCAACGCGATGACTCCAACATTAAGGGCAATTTACTCCGACTCGGGAGTGTCTATTCATTGTTACATTCCTTATGTCGTTCAAGTGATACATGCCAGTGAATCAAAGGATGTTTTTACCATTTCAGACCATTGACTTCTTTCCATATTGATAGGTTTTGAAGCTGAATGATTTGTGAGTTCAAAAAAATGCTGAATGCTGGATCTACTTGGTCTACCTTTTATGTTCATTTTTTCACCGCATTTATGTACACCATCATCGGACTTGGTTACTTTATCGAATACACAGTGATAACATTCAATTATTCTCATTTTTCCTATGAGAAACACTACTTTTTGTAACGTTGTTTGAACTTCAGTACACATGTGTTACTTTCTACCTATAAATGATGTTGGGGGTCGTGATGCACTAAGTTCAGTAATACTTCGCGTGCAAATTGGTCAACTGTCTACAAATTGTATAGGGTATTTATTTAGAAGCGTGTATTGATAAATACATTTTGATGCATGGATGGTTCGTCTGTTTTGTGTGTACGGTATGTGTCTCTTGTTCAGTGTTTAATATTTGGCTTCTTGTGTTCTCCCTAAACTTTGGTTGCAGAAAGTATTGCCCAACTTTTAATTGAACATTTCAAATGCACTTGCATACCAATTTAATCTCTTTTATCATCCTTTTAATGGCTTTTAAACATGTTTGCTTTTGTTATTGTTTCCTACGAGTATGAAATTCATTTTAACATCCATTACTAGATGGAAATAAATTTACAAATTGAATTAATTTGAACCAAATAATTATGGTTGTTCTTGAAGTGAATTTTATGAGATTATTCACTCTGCTATAACAGTTTAGAAGTTAAAAATTAAGATGCACACCAAGGAAACGCCTTTAATTTACATATATATTATATGGCCGTTAGGCTGTTTTAGATCACCTTGACTTCCTATGAAATTTACAGAAATGATGTAGATTCAATTAAGATTTCAATGGTCGTTATATACTGAAAATTTCAATCTGCCTTCAATTTTCTATTGGTAATCAATCAATCTAAATACTGGAAATAACTGCGCAACTTTATGCTGGTAATGTGAACATTTGTCTCCGTATTGTACAGACTGTTGTGGCTCAAACAAATCATTGTGATTGAGATAAAGTCGGTGATCAATCTCTTGACATCTTGATTTGAAAGCTTTTACAGACTTGTAAGAACTCTGACTTGCAACTGCCTGTTTTGTTGAGGAAATAAATCATCAATAGCATTTCAGCAGCAACAATCAAAGTCAGTTAAGTGTGAGATAAACATCCCAAAGAAAGAAAGAAGAAAGAGGAGTGGACAGAGTCATGTCTGTCTTACTAGAAACAGATTATTAAGTAAGGCAGTCAAAAAGCGTTTTACCCACAATGCATCAACAATAAGCCAAGCGAACTTTCTAGCAAACTTAAACTACAAAACAAACTTACCAAACTAAAGGTAATTACCTCTCACAAGAAGTGATATTAACTAAGATATGTATTAAATCAAAACGCGACTGCGCTGAAAGATTATCTGCGTACAAGTATGTGGGTGTTATGAATTTTATCCGAACAATGAGAATGAGTGAAATGTACAGGAGGAGATAATCATGTCTGTATAAACTTTAAAAGTGACTTGTGTGTGGTCGAGGGCCTAGGGCGACAGTGCCCACATTGGGCGAGAAAAGAGACATATCGCCATTTAATTGATTGCGTCTGGTGTCATTTTTTGGTGTAAAAGTCACCCAAATCCCCATGTATTTAACCCCTTTTAATCGATTCTTAAGGTGCAATGATTACAAATCATACAATAGGAAAGTACATAATGCATCATATATATCATTTCCTGTCATGAACAAATACGTTTTGTTAAAAAAAGCATTTTGTTTTACTAAACAGCTACAGCAATAATTCATTTTAAAATGCAGAGCTTATCAGGTGGTCGTTTTCCCACGATGAGGGCAATCAGTGGTCAGTAAATGCTTGTCGAAACTATTTTAGAACTACTTTGAGTCAACGAATGCATAACTCATCCCCGTAGCTTACATGTCTTATCTCACAAACAAAAATATAAAAATTACACCACAAAAAGGGTGCTTCAGGGCCACGCCAGATTATGATAGCAAACCCTGCTGAGCTATCAAATATGAGATGGGACACTGGCGCTCGGTAATCATTTCTGGAAATTCTTGGGCTTAACTCTTGAGTGAATATAATTAGGTATAATTTCTTCCAGAGCCTCCATTATTTTGACCAACACTAATCTGATAAATATAGCGATCTATATAAATAGTAGTATTTAGCTAAATAAAAAGCCAGGATACAAAAGTACATGGCGGAACTAGCCGACCTGGTTTCGATGTCATTCTGCTAAACATTGACAGAGTCTAAAAACTGATGGACGGTCGCTCGAACGATTGTCGGCACCTAGTCGACCACTTTGCTCGAACGATTGTCGACTGTTTGGTAATTTAACCTACCTTTATGGACGTTTGAAACCTTTAAAATACAATCCTCTTGGGGGATAACCAACAAACATTTCCTGTTTGTTATAAGAAGCAGCCATAATAAGCATATCAATCATTGGCATTACTAATATTAGGGTCAATCCAAACCTCATAATTAAATAATTGAAATCGCGAGGAGATTGTTTGTATTTTAACTGTACACTGTCTGACAGACGTTGATTTTAATGGATGGTCCTTCATTATTTTATCTAAATATAAGTGCAATATTTCTATACTGTTTTACGACTTTCCTTAACAACTTATTGGTAATAGAATGCGTTCTGACGATGACTACATTCTGATGATGAAAGCGTTGTGACACTACAAATATGTGTATTTATGATACATCATAGACCATAATTATACACTGATCTGGCATATATTAACAACTTTCTTGAAACCAGGTTGTATTTGTATTCCTTTAGACCTTGAACGTGCAAGCATTTTTTCCAACGGGGTCCCCTTTGTAATTTGCTGAAGGGACATCACGCGGAAGAGACAGTGGTTGGATACAAGGACGTCCGGATGCGATACTCTAGCTCTTTTCGAAGAGACCATTAAGTCCTTTTTTCTTGCTCGGTGAAAAGCACCAATACACGGAGTACACCATTTTCCAAGCACTACCCTTTAAATGCTGAGCACCAGGCAAGGAAGTTACGCACCCTGGGATCGAACCAACGACCTCCCACTCCGTAAGCGGACATCTTAATCTCTAGGCCACGGAGATGGCCGCCGTCTGAAAAGTCGAAAACATTCCGGTCCTTATCATTTATTTCCGAAATTAGGAAAGGAAGACAAGCAACACCTTCTTCAAAGTGTAAGTGTTCTTAGACTTGTTAGTGTTGATATTTGTAATGCCTTATACAATTATTTACGAGTATCCTTTGGTGACCTCCGGTATTTTCTGCAGAGCATTTGAAGTTGTACGACGTTTTTCTGTCCTCGCTTCTAACATTTCGCTTGTGGCCATGTTCGGAACGCTATATCGCTGTTGGCCGTATTGGAACAAGTCTTTACGCCAGTTCAATAAACCAAGGTGTGTTTTTGATTACCGTGATAAGTGTGGCATTGTCCAGTACTTTTCTGTACCAAAAAAGTGTTGTTCAATTTTCATATACCCTCCACAAATAATCGGCGATGTAAAAGTGATCATTGAATAAAACTATTTGTTTAAACTTAAAAACAAATTGAAAATGTCAAAATATTTCAAACCCAATAATAAACTTGGTGATTTTTGCAATAGTTGTATCAGAAGCAGAAGCAATTCTATATAGGAAGTCAAAACCTGGCATTTTCATATTTATCATTTTTACAATATGCTGGTGGTTGAATTATTCAAACGTAGCAAAGGCTGGCAAAATGTTGAATAAATCCATTGTTTCAAACATGAACGAACATAAACGATTGATTTAGAATTAGTTGGAAATATGAGACAATAAATACATTTAATTGCCAACACTTTTGTAAATAACTCAGACTAATCTCATTCAACACATACGTATATAGTTGATTGTTAGTTGTAAGAAATTCAGTCGTCTGCCGTCTGGTCTCGAGAACATGTCACTATTTCTGTATTGCATATGCGGATAGGCAATATCAAAATGAGCAAAAGTCATTGCTAAGGTTTTGACTTGTAAATCGTTTCTCGATCGGATAACTAAAAGTGTATTTTCTTTAACAAAAAGAACAGCAATTTAAATATTAGATTTGAAATTCATTTCGGGGCCATATATGCGATCTTGTACTAGGTCAAGCTTTCAGTCTAGCCAAGAAACGCTGGCTCGGTTCATGGGAATGTCCTGTATGACCTAAGGAATTGTAGATCGCATATGCATAAAGGCCACCGGACTAAATTTCAATCCTTGTATAGTTATTCTGTTTTAGTCAAATTATTTTCAACATCTGATCGTATATCAATGTTATATACCTTGTATTGAACTTTAGGAGCTTTCTAGTGTCGTGCATCTAGGTCCGTTACGTGTTATAGTTTTCATAATACCATTAAAAACTATGAAGTTGATCGTCAAAGCTATGCATATAATAACAAGAAAAGTATTTACCAGACCAGATCTTTCGTTGCAGTACAATTGTGTCCGTAAAGTTATTGTGTTGAGTTTCGCTTAACACAAGTAATGATGATAAATGTTGTGAGTCTACCGGTAAGCCTGGCCGGTCATAGTAGTTTGATATAAAATGCTGTTAATGTCATACTATCGATATTTCGCTGCAAGTAACATGTTAGTAAACTTGAACCGGTTTAAAAGTGTTCTCAAAGGTTCGAAAAAAGCCTTGGATTGCTATTTGTGACGTTTAAACAGATTAACGATTATTGAAGTGACGGATAATAGCGTTTAATGGAACGGTTCTCAGGTCTTCCAATGTCTGGTAAAAGTCATAGTGGTCGATATCTTATCTCCGGTTGAGACTAAAACAAATACTATCCTATTTTGCGATAAAACAAACCGGGGCATTTGTACTGTACTAAAATATAAAGTTATTGATTGCATGTCTTTAGACGGAAACTGGGTAAAAATTCAGGTTTCTGGTCTTCAATTGATTTATTGAAACAAAAAGACAAACAAAAAATACAACTTAACAATTCGGCCTTATTTGCTTAATATGAAATCAGCCAAATTGTTGATTGGTTGGTCCATTTTTATTTAATGATTGCATTCGACCAATCAAATTGTTTTAAGTGGCTAATTGTTCTATTATGAAACAGACTATATATCTATTAATACGTGTAACCTTGCTTAATCACTGGACTTCACTTGTAGAATAAACTTACTGGCAGACTCACGACTTGTGTTTGTCTTTAACTACTTTGGATTGAATACTTGTTAACCAAAACATACAACACTAATCAAGCAAAACGGCACTACGTAGACAACTGATCAACGTTGAAAGCACGTGTTTGCATTCGATTATTCTCTAGCGTTAGAAGCTTAAGTGTCTTATTTATAAAACGTTACGCTGCTTTTTAAGTCAGCATAACAAATTTAAACACGATTAAACGTGTACATTTTGCGATTTCCCTTTTTGTACAATTTATAATCAATTTGACTCTTGCGTGAAACGGAAACACGACCATATTGCAGATCTGTCCCTGGATTTCAAAAAATAATTTTGCACCTGTTTCACGAAGCATTGTGAATAGTTTGTCAAAAGTTGATCACGGATACATAGTTATTTCTTTGGTTAAGTAGAAGTGTACCCATAATATCTTTTATCTGTAATTTCAAATAATGAGAAGCATTTAATCGTTGTTCTGGAAAACCGAATGTCGTGAATCTTCAGAAGAAATATCGGTTGTTGCGCAGAAATATACGCTCCAATCTTTTACTTATTAATAATAATTGCATTCAGTTTTTTTTTTAAAAGTGGTCCGCCAAAGGAATTGATAAACAGGCCATGCTTACATCTGAACTATTTCATTACTGTCTGTATTCCAGCCTTTGTGTCATTAAAACAACGATCCCTTGACATATTTTCTCACCTACGAGCTATTGTTTATAATTGAGCTTACATTATAATGATAACAGTAAATACGAAAAGTGTTTCCTCTTAGACTGTTTCATGTTATCACTCCATTATAATAAAAACGCATGTAATACCATTTGTATATGGCTTTTATTATGATTGTTTGTTCATGGTCTTTGAGAACATGATCAAGTTCCGTATCACGCATATTGATCTCAGGTCATACGAGGGTAATTATTGCAATTTTACACGTGATTGAAGTTACTGTCTTTCCGCGCAGTATTAGGATTTTCTTGTGCCATCTGAGCAAGTGGGACTTCCTTGCGGGGGATATTGTGCCATCTGAGCAAGTGGGACTTCCTTGCGGGGGATATTGTGCCATCTGAGCAAGTGGGACTTCCTTGCGGGGGATCTTGTGCCATCTGGGCAAGTGGGACTTCCTTGCGAGGGATCTTGTGCCATCTGAGCAAGTGGGACTCCCTTGCGGGGGATCTTGTGCCATCTGAGCAAGTGGGACTTCCTTGCGGGGGATCTTGTGCCATCTGAGCAAGTGGGACTTCCTTGCGGGGGATCTTGTGCCATCTGAGCAAGTGGGACTCCCTTGCGGGGGATTTTGTCACCCCCTACTAACAATGTACCTCTAAATGATGTCTCAACGATTTCTGATATTAAATTGCGTATGCGCAATACTATAGCTATTAAATTAAAGTACCTTAACATTGTTTATATCTAATAAAAAGAATGCTGCTCGTATGTCTAACTTCCTTTCTTTTACATTCCCTTACTACCAATGTATTTTGATACGTTTTGACCTTAATAGGCAAGGTTAATCAGCATACGGCCATTGCAAACTAAGACATGTGTTATCCCCAATCCTTACATTGCATTTTTGACCACGTTCACTATTTACCCTAGGAGACATTTTATACGAATGACGTCTTCAAGTGATAGTATCTCCCTTTTTCTATATCGTCAGCTTATTGGTAAGCACTTTAGCACGACCCGAAATGAGGTTTTTGTTAAGAAGGTCTCAACGCAAGAACAGAAAAAAAGGACCGTATAGCACCAAAAAAATCCGAAAACAATGTGTTTACTATTTTTAGCGTTTTTCTCGTTATGTTTACCCTTTAAAGATGATCTTTCTTAGTTTTGTGGAAAAATCGTTAGCGGGGAAATAAAATTATTCAACTTTTAAACAATCGGCGATCTAAATTTCGTTTTCGATACTCATTAAGTTTATTTGACTACTTTTACAATGACCAGATGAATTTCTAGAGGAAGTTTATATTGACCAGTGAAAGTATTGATTTTATTTAGTTTATCTCTGTGCATTTTACATGAAATAATGGTGAATTCAGACGCCCTAACGGCCAAACAGAAAAATGAGGGAGCGAAGCAAAAACGGGTATCTAGCGCTGTCTACAAAACATAATGTCCCATCTTGATTCTCCGGACGATAATTTTGATACACATACGAGCTTCTTTCCCCTACCACAGGCGTAGAAAAAGGGGTTCTGTACATATTTTGAAATACTTGTATTGTTTTGAAGGCGTATATCGCGGATAGCTAGTATTTCTTTTTTCCCGAATAATTCGTATCAAGAGCATTTTCGTGGTCGATTGGTATATAATTGTAATCTAGAATCCGCTGGTTCAACACCGCTCATAATAATGGTCTCAAGACGAGGTCATGTGGCATTATGAAGGACCATTGTTGTCCCTAAAACCGGGATGCATTCTGTAAATCCAAGGTTGGTAGATTTATATGCATCTTAAATCTGTCATAAATCACCGAGCTAGAAAGTTGTAGGTTCCAACTTGGGCTCGGGATACGTGTGAAGCAGCAACTCGGTAAGATTTCGAAATATTCCTAGGTGTTTTCCTTTTATGTAAAGTGTAACGTGGTTAAAATTTAATGTCATACCGACCTCCGCAGACATGGTGGCAGTATGTAAACACGTGTTGTTATACGAATACTATTATTGTGTCGTATGTCATTGTCAGATGCCGAGCCATACACACCACTGTCTAGGTATTCGATGTGTTGTGAACGACTTTTGTCCTGGCTAAATGATAACACACCATTCGTGTTACTGTTCAACTGACATTCAAGACGAGCAGCTGGTCGAGATAAGAATTGTATTTACCAATCAAGTCAATATTTTTCCTTAAGCAAATGATTGCTGTTCTAGTTATTTTCTAACCAAAATTCATGTTATTTCAGCTGCTGCATCTGAACGTTATAAACCCCCACTTGTATTATATAAACAGGGAAATTGTCAGAAATACTTTTTATAAACTATTGAATACAATTCGGCATCGACGGTGACTTTGTACAAACATTATATATCGTGACATGTAAAAAAGACCTATATAACTCTATTTGAAACTTTGTTGAATAATTATAATAGTCCAAAACATACAAATATGGGTCATTTTCGATGCTTGCTTTTACATAAATGGTATTTCGTCACCAAGTTTTCAATTATGGTAGCAATTCCAAACTGTCTCTCGTTTTACTTCATATCGCGAATGATTCATCGTTTAAAATCATCTAGTGTATCTTGATAATTATATTGATTCCTAACATTGTGTTGAGCTCACAGTCAATGCTAATGACAATGACTATGACAATGAATGTATTGGCTTTAGGATACCAGCCAACTTCACATCTGTACAACCTACATATAAACAAACATATTACGATTCCTGTTACGAAATGATTGATTTATTAAATAGCATTTAACGCTTTGCACTAAATCACACGACAAATGGATATGTTAATTTTTATTGATTTAGGGAATAACATAATAACAATAGAACATAAATATATTTCAGTTATAACATTCAAGACAATGTGATTGGTGAACACAAGTTGTGTGTCAAAAATACTGAACAGGGAATATATATAATGATTAATGTCCATATTATATCATGTACAAAGTAGATAAATATTATAAACATTTATGAATAATAATTCCCCAGGCTCAGTATCGTGTTTTCCCCAAGTATGGTGCATTTTACACGTTTATGGAAATTTATTATTTACAACTTCTTCCCGCAATTTTAAAGAATAGAAGATGAACATTGCAAGTTATTAACAGTGCTATCGGTTGTTGTGTTCTATATATATTTTCTTCTCACAGAGCCACATACTTCAGACCCATACATCAAAATTGTCTTAATCAGTTTATCAAAGAGTTCAATTTTATGTTCAGGATTGCTAATAACAAATCTATTCAACTTTTGTTTTTATTTGTATTTTGCGTTTTGCGGTTGACCAGCACGAGCAATTGTGGGCTGCATTAAAGATTCTCCTTTTGCAAAAACTATTCCCATGTATGTCAAATTGTTAACAATTTCATTGTTTGGTATCATCAAAATAAAAAACTCTGACAGTGTAGTTAATGTTCCGCCTTTTCTGGAAATTAATACTTTTGTTTATATTGACATATGGCTTCCATTGTTTACAGTACTCGCATTAAAACATCATATTATATTAAAGTTCATCGACAGTATCGGCAAAAATCACAATTGCGTCTGCGTACATAAGGAAGCAAGAATTTAACAATTCAGTATCGACTCCAGGTTAAAGTATATTTCCTAAGTCATTAATAATACAAGAATAATACAAGTAAACAATATTGGTTAAATGAATTTAGCTTCTATTAACCCTAGATGACATTCGAAAAGTTCATCGATTCAATTTTGAAGCTTAACTCTTGTATGCACTTGGTTTTACAGGTATAACAATAATAAAAAGTCTCAACGCACAATTAAGAATACCAGGATGAAATATCTAAAACGGAAGGTTTTCCATTAAAATGTAGTCAAATGCTTAATATGCTGAATACAAGCTTATTAATTTGATTAATTAAACGAGTTAATAACCTATGCAAGGTAAACATATTGTCAGTGGACCCAAACTTAGCCCTTAAATCTGCGCGTGCCCCCGGAAGCACCAATTCGATAACCTACTTTTCAAATGACGCTTAACAGTGTAATGTCCGTGTTCAGACCACTTTGAGGACTGAAATGTACTGATGTGACTTCCTCTGGAATTCCATATCTACCAAGAAACGTTTACATTGGTCTGAAAGAAGGCAAATGTGGGCAGTTTCCTTATTGCGTAAAACTTAGATAACGGTTATAATCGATAATTATTCATTGGTATTTTTAATCTAAGCATCGTGACATACACATGTTGACCTTATCCTGCACTTATGAATCTATGGAGCTGCATTACACTTACGCAATTCTAAGAGAAGCGAAGTGAACTAGGAACACAGTGCAAATTTTTATTAGGTTTTGGTGTTTGTATTTGTGTTTGCGATGGTTATACGAGAGTTGTCTCAGAAGTTCGTGGACTTTTCTTCTTACTTTCATAATGATATATAACGAAAAAAACAATGATAAATACCGATACAGAATTTAATATCTCATTGTGATTTTTCTTAAAATTCTGTCAAATAAAAAGAACTAGTATTATTTTACATTGAATGGAACAAATGCACCAACGGCGATCCAGCGCCCGTTACATTCCTCCATGTCACTTTTGATGTACTTACTTGCAAGTTGTACACACTTTATGTGGCGTGAAATCCACTTACAGTAGGTATCGTTGTACCATTCACTGTCAAATTGAGGAACAATTCTCTGCGTTTTCACCATCAATTCGCTGACTGTCTGGAAGTGTTTATCTCGTAGTAGTGCTTTCATTTCAGTGAAAACACGGAAGTCCATGAGTACTATGTTTGTAGTGTAAGGCTGGTGGCTCAGTCTCTGAATTCTCTGAAATCCGAAAACTTCGATCTCAAGCTAGTGCATTGGCTTTTTGGTTCAGTTAGATATATATCGAGGCATCTACATCACAGTTTCAAGCACTTGCAGTCTCGTTATGATATACTTTATACTTTTAAAGCATAGAACTATTAACAAAATGAACTTTTTACACACTTTTGTATTATCATTGAAAACATGTGTACCACCTTTCATGTGTGTATTTTGTACGATGTGAAGTGAAGACTACCACTATAGACTACACGTGAGGTTGTTATACTTGTAAGTTTTTTTTGTAAGAAGCAGGTAATTGTATACAACTTGGTTAAGTTGTTCACAAGTAATGTTTTGGTAAGCTTATACATTGATTTCATTGGTTAATCTAATTTTCTTTAATCAATAAACTTTCAGCTAACTCTGGCCATACCAAAGAATTAACCATTTATAAACCATTGGCTGCAGATATTTAGTCGGGTACATATAACGGTAAAATCTTTGCTAAACTTCTAAACGGCGTAAAAGGTTTTGGCATCAAGCAAATAGTTTTGACAACATATTTTTGTTATCATTTATTTTAAGTTTGCTTCAGCCCCAGTCACATACAACATGCGTTTTGTCGTGGAATTTTAGCGGTTCTACGACAGATTGGACTGATATAGATTTTGGACAAGGGGATGAGAAAAGTGCCTAGTAGCATTCACATGTAATAAGTTTTGGAATGACTGTCGTAGGGAAACAGGAAAATGCTGCTGAAGTCAAATCCTAAGTCGCCTAAAGGATATTCAACGTTTGAAAACTCGTAGGACTGTCTAGGATTTGACGTAGTACGATGGTATGAAAATAGCTTACGATTCTGGGGGCCTAGCTGAAATCAAATGGTACGAAATTGTATTGCAACACACGCGTTAATTTTGTAGGGCATGACACGACAGATCTACGACATGGGTCGACGTCGAAAATTAACTACAAAGCTGAAATTTATTTTAACATGTTCACTATATATGACAAGGGTTTACAACACAATAGTCCATCGCAAAACACCTAAATTACGTACGACACACATGCTTTACTAGCCCACAAATGTCCCTGTCCCTAGTAGACCTGTTGAATACCTTATGTACGAAGTATGCTTTAACTTTTAGGGACTTTTCTTCTCCAAGGCAACCTGAAAATGTATTTATACAAACTCATTTATATGTTTTCCTTGCGTGTAAGGTTTAATGGCGTTTGGATTTCGTGCCAAAGGTAGTTATAACTTCAGGGCCTGTCATAGAAATCGATGGTTAGGCAAACTATGATATGTTATTAGCGGAGTTGTTATGGGTGTTGAAGTAATAAAACTTTTTTTTTTAAGTAAAAGGTTGCTGCTGTTAAACACAAATCTGTTAACAGATACCATGCATCATCTTAGACACAATGCTTCTCGTATCTGCGTTTGGTCATGTTAGTGAAATTTTCTGATAATTTTTTCCGATACAATTCCTAAAATTCCTGAAATAAACTTGCAGCTTGATGTTCCTGTTTTAAAGCATGAGAATTTACGATGTTTGTCATTTTTATCCGAATTATAGAAACGACATGTTGTCATATCAGGAGAAATGTCTCTATTAATAATATTTCATGTTTGTGTGTGTTAGACGCTTTTTGCAATGGTCACATAACCTTCCAATGATTTAAATTTATATTACGAGGACGGAAAGGATTTAAAAATTGCATATATGTGTGTCAAATTCCAAATCTGCAGCAAACTACGTCCATTAAAATGTAAGTAGTAATATTTATATTTGACAATCTTGTTCTTATTACTGTGATAATGTCCAACGAGTATACAAAATAATTCTAACATCCATTACTAGATGCTCGTTTATTGAATCCTTAAATATATATGAATCCCAACATTAGTTGTACTTGTCAGGTTGTTTACTCGCTTCGCTATATAGATGTGTAGGAATGGCATAAATAAAAGCATTGCTTTTAAACGGAACAATCAATTTACGTATATTCAGGTATTGAATAACTTATGGAAAGATGTCCATATATTACGAATCCGTCGTTAAATATTTTCTTTCCATCACAGACTTTTGATAAGTCAATACCTTAGTAAAAACGAGTTCAATCGGCATTTTGTCATGTCATCCTCAAACCAGCTGTTGCAGATATATTGGTTACTGTAAACAAGACAAATTGTGTTGAAGGAGGAGTGCAATTGTGTAAATGTAATATGTCTACCTCTTCGTTAAGACCTGTCACACTCTTGACCTTTCGTTTCTATTTTCACTTAATCAACATTTTTTAAACTTTTTTTCACCATGCATTTCAATTAAGCACTGTTCTTATTTTTTTTTTACACGAACCACAATATATGAAGTGCAGCTAGAATGAATGACATAAGCGAGACATTGCATAAGCTTAACGCTTTCCCTTTAATTTTGTCTACATTATCTTTTTACTTTTTGATTTTTTATATATTAATTGTATTTGTTTGCTCATACATAATGCCTTTTTGCGTGTACAAGTTATTCAGATAAATATTGCTTAAACCAATGGCATATGTCAATGTCAAAACCAATGTAGGCCAACACCGAGCCATACAGACCACTGTCCTATAATTGCGCACGCAGTGAACGACTTCTGTCTTTGTAAGAATAACATTAGGATTGTTATATTCATGTAAACATAGCTGTTTTTCAATTGACTGTCAAAAAATTTGATGGAGTATTATAGTCGTGCACGAATTATAATAGTATTAATGGACCTTTTTTAAAAGTCGTTACAATTTGCAAGGCCAGTTAAATGAATTACAGCCCGAGTGCGTAGCACGAGGGTTGTAAACTATTTCAGGGCCATACTCCATACTCATACAGTAACTTAATCTTAACGGCACGTGAATTTATTGAATAATACACCTATTCTACTGATTACGCCCGGTTTTTGCTCGTTAACATACCCCCATAACGGACCGGAAACACAAAGTTTACGCAATAATAAAACAAAATGTCCTTTCATCGATGCTGATAAAAACTGTTGACCTGCATAGTTTCTGACCGATTATGAACCTAATTTAGTAACTCGTGACTTCTCATTACATTTTCAACCATTTACTCAGAAATTTAGCATCATTTGATATAATCTGAATTAAGAATCATAGTTTGCATATGAAAACTAATAATGACTGAATATGGTATATATGACAAGACTAGTGTGATAGAAAATGAATAATGAAAAAAAGGAATATAATGTATGAAATGTTGAAGCTGTTTGATATGGAATACCTTTATAACTCGTCACCGTACAAGACGGCCGCATGACGATTACAACAACTGTGTGCAATTACTAAACAAAATGTATATATGAGGCCCTCTCACTGTCGCCAATGTGATGATGATGTGTTTATTATTTTCGTGCAATTAAAGACAGCCGATGAAATTGGACTTTAAATGAGTTTCCAAGAAACGATACTATAAGAGTTACAAAACAATGGTAATCATTTATAATATAATTTGAAAGAAATTTATGAGTCTTGCATCACGGTGTGTTTGTATTACTGTTTGTATCTGGCATCGCATTGAAACAACACGTTTATTGATATCTAAAATGTATTTGGCATTCTCAAACACTCAAACCATACAAACGTTTTGTTTATTTTCGAAACTCCTGTTAGAACTTCAGATATTTATATTCTTTAGTATTAAAGGTTCGGCATTAAGTCAAACTCTACGTGTGAAGTTTTATGTTTTTTGAAAGCATTGAATTGTTGTTTCATAAAATATATTGTCGAAACTCGGAAGTAAGTACAAGCCCACTCACAGCAGTGATATGCGATGGTTTTATATCATCTGAAATTCCATATTCATCAAGAAACGTTTACGTTATTTTGATAGAAGGCAAATACGGGGACATCTTTTATTGGTCAAGACAAAGATAGCGTCCATAATCGATTATTATTCATTAGTATAGTTAATCTAAGAATCGCGACATAAACATGTTAATCATATCCTGCACTTCTGGATTCGTGGAGTTGCATTACACTTTCGCAGTTTAAGCCCTAGAGAAACTAGGTGAGCTAGGCACACGTATACAGTGAACATGGTTTTGGTGTTTGTATTTGTGTATGCGGTAGTTATACGAGGAGTGTCTCTTGGTGTTTGTATTTGTGTATGCGGTAGTTATACGAGGAGTGTCTCTTGGTGTTTGTATTTGTGTATGCGGTAGTTATACGAGGAGTGTCTCAGATATTCGTGGACTTTTCTCCCAACGTTCATAATATACAACGAAATAAAATACAATAACAGAATTTGATATCTATTAGAGTTTACTCAATAAAAATATCAAAAACAAAGAACAAGTATTATTTTACACTGATTGAAACAAATGAGCTAACGACAAACCAGCGCCCGAAACATTCATCCATGTCACTTCTGATGTAATTACCGGCAAGTTTTACACACTTTATGTGGCGTTAAATCAACTTACTTAAGTATCGCTCTACCATTCACTGTCAAATTGAGAAACAATTCTATGCCTTTTCACCATCAACTCGCTGACGGCCTTGAAGTGTTTATCGCGTAGTTGAGTTTTTATTTCAGGGAAAACACGGAAGTTCATCAGTACTAAGTCTGGACTGGATGGTTGGTCTCTAAAATCCGAAAACTTTGATCCCAAGCTAGTTCGTTGACTTTTTGGCCTTTGCCTTGTGTCTCTAAACTGAATTTAATGTTAAATGTTTAAGAACTGGGGGTGTCACTGTAGCTCTCAATGTATTATGTGTATCGGTTCATATGAATACTATTTGCAAAACTTTCAAAACATTTATGCTAATTATATGTATATGTTGTTCAGTTAGAACATATATCGAGGCATCAACCTCACAGTTTCAAGCCTGGTTATGATGTATTATATAATTTAAAAGCATAGAACTATTAACACAATGAACTTTTTACACACGTTTGTATTATCGTGGAAAACATGTGTACTACCTTTCATGTGCGCATTTAATACGGTGCGAAGTAAAGACAACCACTACAGACTACTACGGACATTTCTTTTCCAAGGCAACCTGGAAATGTATTGGTAACTCCTCTATATGTGTTCCTAGTGTGACAGGCATTTTGGTGTTTGACTTTGTGCCATAAATGGTTTTAACCTCAGGGCCTGTCAAAGAAATCCATGTAAAAGGCAATATATGATCTGTTGCTGCTGTTAAACACAAATCCGTTAACAGATTACACCATGGATCATCTTAGACGCAATGCTATTCGTATCTGCGTTTGGTCATGTAAGTGAACAAATATCTGACAATTTTTATCGATACAATTCCTCAAATTCCTCAAATAAACTCGAAGCTTGATGTTCCTGTTTCTTAAGCATGCTAACTACGGTATTTGTCGTTTTTATCCGATTTATAGAAACGACATGTTTGTCATATCAGCAGAAATGTCACTATTGATAATAGTTCATGCTTGTGTGTTTGATGCTTTCTGCAACGGTCACATAGTCTTCGAATGATTAAATTTATATCAGGGTGACGGAAAGGGTTCAAAGTTGCATATATGCGTCAAATACCAAATCTACATTATACTGTGTCAATGTAAATTGTAAATGCATTGTAGTAATCTTTATATTTGACAAACGTGTTGTTATTCCTGTGAAAATGTCCAACGAGCATACAAAACAATTCTAACATTCATTACTAGATGCTCGTTTTTTGAAATTTTGAATGTATTTGAATCCCAACATTAGTTGTACTTGCTGAGAAAGTTGAACTGTTTTAGATTGTTGGTTTAATCACTTTGCTATACAGATGTGTAGGACTGACATAAATAAAAGCATTGCTTTAAAACGGAACAATCAATTTATATCAATGTATCGAATAACTTTAGGAAAGATGCCCATATATTACGAATCAGTCGTTAAACATTCCTTATCAATCACTGCCTTTTGATAAGTTAATACCTTAGTAAGCACGAGTTAAATCGGCATTTCGTCATGTCATCCTCAAACCAGGTGTTGCAGATATATTGGTGACTGTAAAAAAGTTATGTTGTTCGAGGAGTGATATTGTTGCAATGTAATGTCCACCTATTGGTATTGACCTGTCACACTCTTCTCCTTTCGTCTCCATCTTAACATTCAACATCGAACTTTTGTATGTATTTGTTCATGCATTTCAATAAAGCACTAGATTTCGCATTCCTATTTGTTTTCACACGAACCACAATATAATATTTACATTAACTCTTCATTCCTTAAAGATGGTTGTGTTTATAAATTTCACATTATTTCTGTATAAAGTGCAATGGCATTTCCCATCGAAATCGCGTGCATTTGTTCGATACTTCGGTCCTGTCATTGGGCGCAATCATACTAATGGGCGGGGTATATTTATAACGGAACTCTAATGTAGATTTTGATTCCATGATGGATGAAATAGTTGAAGAAACATTAAATGAAATGATGACGACTTATTTCGGAAAATGGAATTGACATTTGGTAAACATAAAGCATCTGACAAAACATGAAATCGAGAAAATGAAACAATAACACATTGTAGTGCACCCAGAAACGTCCAAAAGAAAGAGCTCAGTTCAACACTCAGTCTTCTCGCGTCCTCTGGCTTTCTTCCTCGAAAGTTCCCATTGTTTAAGATGTTACCCCACCCACCGTCACTGTCATTCCATCCGATGTTAATTTCCAAAGAAATAGATAGATAGATTTGTTCAACACCGTATTCCAACATGGTTCAAACACCAACTGATCCTTCAACATAACGCTCAATTAGTAAATTGACTGGAATTTCTCTCTAATTTGAATGGTCGTGACTAAGAAAAGCTAGTATCGCGTATTATTGCGAGATATAATGAGAACTTTGTAGGTGGCGATATTTTTGTTGTTTTTTGCTATTGGTAATTTTTCATAACTCCAGTTGTAAATACAGTTATAATACTTTGCTAAAATATACTTTTCCTTGAAAATATAGAAATTAGACCCATGAACAAGGAACTATTTTTTCTGTGCATTCATTGTTTTATAGATTTAAGTTACTGTAGCTGTTCGAATTAACCCACCGTTGAGAAAAACGAGAGAAAGAAAAAAAGAGGAAATGTTCTTGAACAATCTATTTATTTTAGCAGAAATGTACATTTAAAAAAAATGTAAATATAAATATTTAAATTCGATATTTTGCTTTTGATATTTCATTGGGTTATGGTATGCTTTGGACTCCACCCATTTTGAACAGCCCCTTTCCATTCCATACCCCAATAAAATGCAAAAAGTCGAATTTTTATACGTAAGTAAATGCATCTTGCATGAAGGACAGAAGCGAAACATTGCATGAGTTTAACGCTTTCTTCTCAATATTGTCGAAAATAACTACTTAGTTATGTCTTATTTGTTCGTATATCTATTAATTGTATTTCTTGCTCATGCATAATGTTTGTTTGTTTTATTACGTGAACAAGATATTGAGATAAATATTGTTAAAACCAATGGCATATGTCAATGTCAAGACGAATGCAAGCCAACACCGAGCCATACAAATCACTGTCCTGGAAATGCGCACGCAGTGAACGACTTTTATCCTTTCTCATTGGTATATTCATGTAAACACATCTGTTTTTCAATTGACTGTCATGAAAGCTGATGGAGTATAATAGTCTTGTGCGAATTATAATTGTAAGGGTTAATAGACCGTTTTGAGGTCATTACCATCTGCAGAAGCCCACTAAATGAATAACAGCCCGAGAGCGCACAACGAGGGATGTAAACTATTTTAGAGCCATTCTCCATACTCATACAGTAACTGATAGTGAAAAACATCAGTCCAAATCTCCTTAACGTGATCTTGTTTGACGTCAAAGTGATGATTTTAAAAAGGTTTAACAATACGCTCGATCAGGGCCGCCACAATAACACAACAGTATTTTATTAGAAAATATACTGGATAACTTGGGTTATTTACCCCCAATTCCTATCAGGTAATTAGATATTTGTGCAAAGAACTGCATCGTTGACCCACTTTTTGCCAGAAACCAGGTCGCTCAGCGTCCATTGATATGATAAGAGCCTTGATCGTGCGTATATAAAACAAAAGAGTCTTTAAGAACAGGTGCATTTACTGAATAATGCACGTTTTCTACCGATAACTTCCGGTTTGTGCTCGTAAACATACCCCCATAACGGACCGAAAGCAGACATTTTATGCAATTATATAAAATGACCTGTAATCGAAACTTGTTGAACTGCATAAAGCTTTTAACCGTGAATGAACCTTGTTTTAGTAAGTCGTGTCACACCATTACTACTTCAACCATTTACTAATTACTTTAGCATCCAATCATCTGATATTATATCAGGAATAATCATAGTTTGCATATGCCTACTAATAATGAACTGCTTATGGTATAAATGATGACAAAACTAGGGTGTGATAGAAAAGGAATAATTAAAAATGGCATATAATGTATGAAATGTTGAAGCTGTTTGATATGGAATACCTTTATTACTCGCCACTTTACAAGACGGCCGCTTGACGATTACAACACCTGTGTTCAATTGTGTTACAAATGTATATAGGAGGTCATATAACTGTCTTATATGGGGTGATTATTTATTATTTTCGTAGAATAAAGCCGATGGAATTGGACTTTATCTGAATTTCAAGGAAACAATACAATTGGAGTAAAAAAATAATAGTAATTATTCAGAATGTTATTTCAAGAAAATTGATGAGTATTGCTTATTGCTGTTTTTATCTGGCATCGCATTGAAACAACACGTGTATTTATATCTGAAATGTATTTAACTTCCGAAAACACTAAAACCATACAAACGTTTTGATGTTTTTCGCAACCCCAATTAGAACTTTAACAATTAATTTTATTGTTTTGTACTAAAGGTTTGGCATTAGATCAAAACTCTACAAGTGTGACTTCTATTGGTTTTTGAAAGTATTAAATTGTTGTTCCATAATGTTGAAGAATGTGGAAGCTGAGTACAAGCCCACTCTCAGTAGTGATATGCGATGGTTTGATATCATCTGAAATTCCATGTTCATCAAGAAACGTTTACATTATTCTGATGGAAGGCAAATACGTTGAGATCCATTATTGTCCAAGACAAAGATAGCAGCTTTCATAATCGATCATTATTCAATACTTTATTAATCTAAGAATCGCGACAAACAAACCTTATCCTGCACTTACGAATTGATGGAGTTGCCTTACAGTTTCACAGTTCTTAGTCCAAGTGTGGCGAAGTGAACCAGGAACACGTATACAGTGAACATGTTAATTCGGTTTTGGTGTTTGATTTTGTGTATGAGTCCCTTATAAATTTGTGGACTTTTCTCCCAGCGTTCATAATATATAACGAAAAATACAATTAAAATACCGATACAGAATTTAATATCTCGTTGTGATTACTCTTAAAAATCTATCAAATACAAAATGACTGGAACAAATATACCAACGGCAGTCAAGCGCCCGTTGCCTTCCACCACGTCACTTTTGATGTGATTACAGGCAAGTTTGACACACTTTTTGTGATGTGAAATACAATTACTGTATGTTTCCTGTACCATTCACTGTCATATTGAGGAACAATTCTCTCCGCTTTTACCATCAACTCGCTGACGATCTTGAAGTATTATCGCTCACGAAGTAGAGCTTTCATTTCAGAGAAAAAAGTCCATCTGTACTTCGTCTCGAGTGTATGGTTGGTGGCTCAAATTCTGAAATCCGAAAACTTCGATTTCAAGCTAGTTCGTGGACTTTTGGCCCTTGATTTTTGCCTCTTACCACAGTTCATTTTTAATGTATATCATCTGGGCTTGTCCTTCTACTTTTCATTGTGATATTCGTATCGGTCAATATAAATACTGTTTGCAAAACTTTCAAAACATTTATGTTAAGTATATATATGAAAATATATCGAGGCATCTATCATACAATTTCAAGCACTTCAGCCTCGTTATGATATACGATATAATTTAAAACATAAAACTATTTAGAAAATGAACTTTTTACACAGTTTTGTATCATTATTAAAAACGTGTGTACTACCTTTTATGGGTGCATTTTGTATGGTGCGATGTTAAGACAACCACTTTAAAATACACATGAGGTTGTTATACTTGTAGGGCCTTTTTCCTAAGCAGCAGGCAATTGTATACAACTTGGTACAGCTGTCAACAGGGTTTGGTTATTTTGTATATTGAAATGATTTCATTCGTTAAAATGTTGTTGTTTTTTCTTATAAATAGTTATCATTCAATTAACTTTCCAGCTAAATATGACCAAACCAAAGAATTCACCACTTTCCAACAATTGGCTGTAGATAGTTAGTACGGTACACATAACTGTGAAATCTAGGAGTATAAGATGTTGGCATAAAGCAAAAAGTAATTACAACTTATTTTTGTTATTATGTATTAAAGTTGGCTTGAGCCCCAATCACACACAACCTGCTATTTTCTTTGTCGTAGGAATTTAGCGGTGGTACGACAGATTGCACTGATTTATTGCATATATTTTGGACAAGTGGATGGGAATAGTGTCTAGTAACGTTTGCATGTATCCTGTTTTGGTATGACTGTCGTAGGGAAATAGGTAAATGCTACTGAAGTCAAATCGTAAAATATAATAAAAGTCATAGAATGAAACCACGACAGTCGCCGAAATGACGTACAAGTGGAAAACTCGTAGGATTGTCTTGGATTAGACATATAAAAATAGCCTACGATTCTGGGGGCTTTCGATGATCATCAAATGGTACGAAATTGTATCGCTGCCAAAGGGTGGTTGGATGGTGTAGGGCATCGCACGACAGATCTACGACATGGGTCGACGTCTAAAATAAACTACAAGGCTGAAATGTATTTGAATATGTTCAATATCTACGTCAAGGGTCTACAACACAATAGTCACTAAACACCTGAATTACACATCCATGACTGATCTATGAATGTCCCCATTTTATTTCGTAGACCTTTTGTATACCTGATGTACGACGTATGCTACAGGAACTTTTATGTTCCAAGGCAAACTGAAAATGAATTTATACAAACTCATATATATGCGTTCCTTGAGTGTAAGGCTTAATGGCGTTTGGCTTTCGTTCTAAAGGTGGTTATAACTTCAGGGCTTGTCATGAAAATACAAGTAAATGCAAAATATGATCTGTTATAAGCGGGACTGTTATGGGTTGTTGAAATAAAACGTTTCTGCCGTTAAAAATCTAATCTGTTAACAGATACCATGCATCATTTCAAACACAATCGCTTCTTGTATCTTCGTTTGGTCATGTTAGTGAACAAATATCTGACTCTTTTACCGATACGGACCAATTCAAAAAAACTTGTAGCTTGGTGTTTCTTTTTCTTAAGCATAACAACTTCGGTGTGTGTCATTTTTATTCGATTTATAGAAACGACATGTTTGGCATATAAGGGGAAATGTCACTTTCGTTAATAGTTCATGTTTGTGCGTATTTAATGCATTTTGCAATGGTTACATAGTCTTCAAATGATTTAAATTTATATCATAGAGACGGAAAGGGTTTAATGATGGATATTTGTGTCGTTTACCATATTTGCATTATACTACGTCCATCAAAATGTAAGTAGTAATCTTTATATTTGACAATATTGTTGTTATTTCTGTGATAATGTCCAACGAGCATACAAAATAATTCAAACATCCATTACTATTTGATTTCCAACTAAGTTCTAGTTGCTGAAAAAGTTGAAATGTTTTAGACAGTTTGTTTATCCGATGCACTTTATACGTGTGTAGGAATGACCTCAATACAGGCATTGTATCTTTTAAAAGGTTTTGCATTAGTTACTCTGAAATTTATTCCGCCGTCTGCAGATAAAGTTGGGATCTCTAATCATTGAAATACTTGGGATTTACCTATTAGTTTAGCTTTTTTTATTATTAAGTTTTCTCAAGTTAATGCATACTATGATAAGATTTACCTTTTACGGTTTTTTCTTAATTCAGGATTGTTGGGATAATAGTGAGGTTTGTGCACGTAAACTGGTTTAAACCTCTAGTAAATTAACATTTAACTGACCGTTTTAAGGCGGTACCTAACCATCCTTTATAAACATATCTAGTTTTTTATGTAGTATATTTGCACTGTGCTGTTTGTGGAGTTTTGTGCTGTTGTTCCATGTGTCTTGTTTGTGATTTTTTTGTGTTCTTTGTGTTTGGCGTTTACCCTGTGCTATTAAACGGGGTTTATGTTTAAATGTTTGGCTACTGACCTTGTTTCTGTAGTTTTTCACATAAGTATTGATTAAAAACAGAACAGTCATTAATAACTTATGGAAAAATGTCAATAATTTTCGAATCTGTCGCTAAACATTCCCTAACCATCACTGCCTTTTGATAAGTAAATACCTTAGTAAGCATGAGTTAAATCGGCAATTCGTCATGTCATTCTCAAACCCGCTCTTGCAGATGTATTGGTGGTTGAACAATTCGTGTTGTACGAGGAGTGTAATTGTGTCAATGCAACATGTCTTCCTCTCTGGTATTGACCTGTCACACTCTTCTCCTTTCCTCCCTTTCTCCACTTTACCAACATCAAGCTTTTCAGTTATTTATTTTTTCATCATGCATTTCAATAAAACTCTAGATATCACATTCTTATTTTTGTTGACATGAACCACAATCTATCAAATGCAGCTTCCATGAATGACAGAAGCGAGACATTGCATAAGCTTAACGCTTTCTTCTCAATTTTGTATAAACTAACTACTTACTTATGTATAATTTGTTTGTACATCTATTTATTGTATTTGCTTGCTCATGCAAAATGTTTGCTTTTTATACGTGACCAAATTATTGAGATAAATATTGTTAAAACCAATGACATATGTCAATGTCAAAACCAATGTAAGCTTACACCGAGCCATACACAACGCTGTCCTGGATGCAGTGAACGACTTTTGTCTTTGTTAGAATATCATTAGCATTGTTATATTCATGTAAACATAGCCGTTTTTCAATTGACTGTCAAAAAGCTGATGGAGTATTATAATCGTGTACGAATTATAATAAGGTTAATGGACCTTTTTCAAAGGTCGTTACCATCTGCAAGGCCAGTTAAATGAATTACAGCCCGAGTACGCAGCAGGAGGGTTGTAAACTATTTAAGGGCCATACTCCATACTCATACAGTTACTGAAGGGGGCAAAATAATATGTTCAAAATAACTTCTTGAACGTGTACAGGTGTGAAGTTTAAGCGGTGTTTTTGAAAAATGTTTAGCAATACGCTCGATCAGGGCCGCCACAATACACACCAATCATATTTTAGAAAATATACTGGATTGCTTGGGTTAGTTACACGCAATTCTTATCGGATTTTGTGGAAATATTTGCCTCATTGACCCACTTTTGGGCAGAAACCAGGTCGCTCAGCGTCCATTGATATAAAAAGGGCCCTGATTGCGCGTAAATAAAACATAAAGCCGATTCTCAACTGCACGTGAATTTATTGAATAATGCACTTTTTCTATTTACTCAGTAATTTAGCATCCAATTATTTGATATAATCAATGAATGAATACTCATATTTGGAATATGAAAACTAATAATGAATGCATATGGTATAAATGTCAAAACTAGAGTATTATAGAAAATGAATAATGAAAAAAATTGACGCTGTTTGATATGGAAAACCTTTATAACTCGTCACCGTACAAGACGGCCGCATGACGATCAACTGTGTGAAATCACGATACAAATGAAAACAGGAGGTCTAATCACTGTATAAAATGTGGTGAGTGTTGTTGTTTTTTTCGAAAATTAAAGACAGCCGATGGAATTCGACTTTAAATAAGTTTCCAAGAGTTATGCACCAGTCAATTGTAACCACGCCCCCCCCCCCTTCAGGTCCGCGGAATAGCGGGGACTTTGACTTTCGGTCCAGCCAAGCCCGGGTAAAACATCCCCGCCCTGTGGAGACGAACTGGAAGTAAAATCCCCGCCAAATGCCCCCGCACCCCAGGGACCCTAGGTTAGGCTCATTCCCCGCTATATTTAGTGCGAAGACAAAACCACCGCATTCACCCGGCACTGCGGAGCCACCGGAAAGATAAAAAACACGGCCCATTTCCCCGGCTATCCGCGGTATACCCCCGGACTTGGGGGGCCCGTGGTTACAATTGACTGGTGCATTACAAAACAATAGTAATTATTTGAAATATTATTTGGAAGAAAATGTATGAGTCTTGCATCACGGTGTGTTTGTATTGCTGTATTTGACATCATAAAACATTAAAAAACATACAAACGTTTTGTTTATTTCCGAAACCCTAATAGATTCTAAGTAATTATATTCTTTCGTATTTAAGGCTTGGCATTAGATCAAAACTCTACAAGTATGAATTCTTTTGGTTTTTGAAAGCATTAAATTGTTGTTTCCTAATAAATATTGTCGAAGCACAGTAGTGAGTACAAGCCCACTTACAGAAGTGATACGCGATGGTTTGATATCATCTGAAATTCCATTTTCATCAAGAGAACCGTTTACAATATTCTGATGGAAGGCAAATACGGGGACATCCATTATTGTCCAAGACAAAGATGAGATTTATAATCGGTCAATATTCATTAGTAATATTAATCTAAGAATAGCGACGTCCAAATGCGGACCATAAAACATACCATTTTAGCTCACCAGAGCACGAATCGAAGTGCTCAAGGTGAGCTTTTGTGATCGGTCTTTGTCCGTCGTCCGACAGTCCGTCCGTCCGTCAGTCCGTCCGTCAACAATTGCTTAAAAACATTTCCTCTGAAACTACTTGGCGAAATTCAATGAAACTTCACAGGAAGCTTCCTTTGGTGACCCTCTACAAAAATACAACAAGAGGTCACGATTGATTAACAACAACAACAACAACAACAACAACAACAACAACAAAATGGCCAACTTCCTGTTTTGCTTTTAAAAACATCTTCTCTGAAACTACCAGTCCAAATTCAATGAAACTTTCCATAAAACTTTCTTGGGTGACCCTCTACAAAAATACAACAAGGGGTCAGGATTGATCAACAACAACAACAACAACAACAACAACAAAATGGCCGACTTCCTATTTTGCTTTAAAAAACATCTCCTCTGAAACTACCAGTCCAAATTAAATGAGACTTTACAGGAAACTTCCTTGGGTGATCCTCTACAAAAATACAACAAGGTCAGGATTGATCAACAACAACAACAACAACATCAACAACAACAAAATGGCTGACTTCCTGTTTTGCTTTTAAAAATACATCTCCTCTGAAACTACCACTCCAAATTCAATAAAACTTAACAGGAAGCTTCCTTGGGTGACCCTCTACAAAAATGCAACAAGGGGTCAGGATTGATCAGCATCAACAATAACAACAACAACAACAACAACAACAAAATGGCCAACTTCCTGTTTTGCTTTAAAAAAACATCTCCTCTAAATATACCAGTCCAAATTCAATGAATCTTTACAGAAAGTTTCCTTATGTAATCTTCAACAAAAATACAACAAGGAGTCACGATTGATCAACAACAACAACAATCTTGCCAACTTCCTGTTTTGCTTTAAAAAAACATCTCCTCCGAAACTACTAGGCCAAATTCACTGAAACTTCACAGGAAGCTTCATTGCATGACTCTTAAAAATACAAAAAGGCATTGAGATTGATCAACAACAAAAACAACAACAAAATGACCGACTTACTGTTTTGCTTTAGGAAAATCTCTGAAACTACTAGGCCAAATTCAATGAAACTTTACAGGTAGCGTCATTACATGGCCCTTTACAAATATAAAACAAGGCATCGTCATCAGTAAAAATATGTTTATAAAGCAACAGTTTTATTAATGCTTTATCACAGAGTTTTGGCCCTTTGCTTAGGTGAGCGCTTTAAGGCCATCATGGCCCTCTTGTTTATGTAATTGCTAAGCGTAATGCTCCATTTACGAGGCTGGAAAAAAACAGATATCGAGAATAAATAGAAGCATATTATAAAATAAGATAAGGCAACACGTTTAACGGATGGTTTAAACAACACATTTAGTTCAAATAATGATAAAAATCACAAACACACATACATATACATTTGGTTTTATTTGCTTAATGATTATATGTGTTATTTTAATACATACACAAAATGAAAAAAAAAGAAAGATGATGAGCACATGGTAATACCTATTAATATTTTTTGTTTGAAAAAACAACAACAAGAAACTGATTATTCAATGCCGTACAATACTGTCAAATGCATTGCAATATATATAAGTGAAAATACTAATTGGCTAAAATAAAGCATATAACATTGAAATAGCAAGATAGATAAATAGGTTTAAGGATGAGAAGAGTAAGTCGAAACAAAGGAAAGAGTAGATCTACAGATAGTATGTTTTAAAGTGACACTCTTATTCAAAATCAATGCACACACATGTATGACAAATATAAATTTTGAATGATGAACCTTTAACTACTTTCTAAATAATTCATTTATGGGAAATATTAATTACTGATAACAAGATTGTTACCGTGAATTTAATAGCTGAAAACGCAAAAATATTAAATGATTGGTGAGTGCTAAAATATTAACTGTTAACTACTATCGTCTCATAAAGATAGAGATTAAAGGCCAAGTACCATTTAGGATTAAATAATTTGAGAAAAAATGCGTAAATAACTATGATATAACATCCGTTTTCTTCAGTTGAAAATAATATAATGAAGCTTTATTTTATGAAAACAAACGAGAATGTAAGTATAAGTATTTTGTTTAAAAAGATATTTAAAACAAAAACGTCTGAGTTAAACCATATGTCAGTATATGAATCAACATAGAATTGTTTACGAAAGCTTTTAATTACTTGAGTGATAAGATTACGAAAGGAGACTGACAATATAAATGATGTTGTTACTAAAGAAACATATGTAGAATCACAGCACATGCATCATTCACGATACATAACTTATCTCTTCGGATAAGTTTGGTCTTGTTAGAGAACGGATATCTGACAAATAGCTTCCGACAAAAAACAAATTCCTCAAATGGTTCTATATTACAAGAACTTATTTCCCTGCCCCCTCAACAAATAAATCATCTCCTTTAAAGTTGATATGTTTAAAATCTATATTTTCTTTCCGTTTTGTTCGTAAGCGAATCTGCACGCACAGGGATCTTAAATTGTCTTGAATATATTTCTTGTTTGTGATGTTTTTGTATTTTGAAAAAAAATGTATGGTTTTTGTGTCAGTTACTTTTGGCGGTGCCGTTTACAAGTCAAGTCAACACCAGTTCATTTTCTCAGTAATTGTCTAAAGTTACATAATTCTCCTCGATTCCACACTAAGATTTATTTTAATTTCTTCGTATTGCTTTCGAATTCACATTAACGTGCAATTTTATGAACGTTTTAAATAAAGTGGCCTTGTAATTCACACTATTTCAAACCGCATAACACCGTACTCCCAATTTGGTTACACCGGCGCATTGATAATTTTAACATGTTGTGTCAAAAAGTAGATCTGACGATACCTGATTTCGATGTGCGGGACTTACTTATGCCTGTGGCCTACAGCCTAAAAATGATATGAGTACTGAAAAGCAAATTTAGACGTCTTATTTCTGAAACATTAATGGAATAAGCACAAGCTGTTTAATAAACAATGTGTTATTATTATTTTCTAAATAATTTAATGTGGATTTTAAAAATCTTTATTATAGATGGGAGCTCTCGTTGTTTCTTACTGAGTTACAAATACGATCACACATTCATTTCAAGCCAGAGCAGAGATTAGTTTCATTGATGATCTGTATATGAGAGTTTGAGAACGTGACAAAACAATGTCATGTATGTAAGAACAAGTAAATTTGGCGACGTTTTGACAGCATGCAAGGACCTATCCAACGCAAAATGATGACAATTTCAGGTAGTAGAACGGAATACGGTAAAGTATCGCAAGCATCGTGATGAACGTTAAAATACAAATTAACGACCACCCCAATAACCAACATCCGTCAATATTTACCGATAAAAATGAAGCCAACAGGTCACTGCGCATTCTCATAACATCTGCATCTCAGATTAAATCTAAAGGAAACCAGAATACCTAGCAGAATATTTCCAGACCGTCTAGACCTTTTAGGTGTCTAGTGGTCGATTGAACCTTAAATTAAAAAGAATAGACCGTAGCAGACCCTAACATGTAATTATATGTTATTTTATCGTTGCATTGTTCCGCTTATGGTCAGATTCGTAAAGACTATTCTTAAAACGCCAAGGTAAAGAAGGTCATGATATATTTCTTCACCAAAAAGTTATATTGCTTTTGAAACCAGGCACAATTAGGCTCTTGTGTAGTTGAATAACTTTATGTGTCATTTTAGTTGATTTTGTCAATGCAATATTTTCCCCGGACCTTGCATTTGAAAGAAGTGAAATTAATTTGAATGGCTGAATGAAATAATTATTGAACTACAGTCCTTCATTATCTCACACCGTGTGTCGTCGATGAACTGTTCGCTTGTTGGTTTTAACCCGGTGAAATGGTGAACAATATCGTTAATGTATAAGAACAAGTAATACACAGTATAAGTCGCATATCAGTATGTTGTGACTTATCTAAGGTTGTCCAGTTAGCGGAGTGGTTCGCACACTCGTTTTCACCAAGGCGACCCGGGTTCGATCCCTGGCCTTGGCGCATGTGAGTTTGGTTGGTGTTCACAAAGTCGAAGAGGTGGGTTTTATCCGGGTTCTCCGGTTTCCCTTAAACCACAAGACCACACTCTCGCGCAACACTTGCCCGACGAGAGTAACTTAGCTTAAGTAAATATAACGTATTTAACTGGCGATGTAAAATAAATAAAGTTTAAGTACGAGACTTATCTTAAGCTCAACGCCATCCACTATCTATGGAAAAAACGAACGGACTTATATCGAATTGAAATGATTTATTCTGGTCTTGTAAATGATACCAGGCGATAATGTTTTTTACTTTTTCGATTATGTGGAATGAGTGGATACTTCAATGTAATGGGAATCTGCACACCATTTTCTATTGGTAATCGAACGCAGCAGTTTAAGATACCACTGGTAAAAACTGCTGCAACTTTATACTGGATATGTTGACATTTGTCTTTGTATTGTCCAGACGTCGACACTTTAAATCGGACATTGTCATTGAGATAAAGTCGGTGATCAATCTCTTGCCGCGGAATCTTTGACATATTGATTTGGAAAGTTTACAGAATTCTAAGAAATCCTCTTGTTTCTGACTGGGAATTGCCTGAGTGGTCGAGGAAACGTATTGTTCAAAGCATTAAACTAACAATAATCAAAGACATAGTCTAGAGTGCAATAGAACGCACAAGGACACGAGAGGAATTGATGTCTGAGGTAAAACAATACGTTATCTATTTAGCAGACAGAAGATTGAGCGTTGTATCTATTATTTATTATGTCTCTCCTATATTGGAGTTCTTGAAACGAAATATTGACTAAAGAGTGTGATAAAACGTCTCAACTTTAGTGCGACAAACTGACCAACAAAACTAAAAAAAAAGGTCAACTGATACAAAACGTTTTTCTCCCGCTCACATTCTTTCTAATAAGTGTTTCCGAAACCGATACTCAATACGTACTTAATATAGGCGCTGGCAGGTGGAGAAACCATCAGGAAGACACTTGCTGAAACAATACGGAATGAACAAAAAGTGTATGGTTTGACAAAGGACATAGTTTCTTAAGAGCTTTACTCAGAATAAAATGACCTCTCAAATCGATTGTTCAATTGAATTTTTGACATAGCTGTTGTATTTTTTTTGTCGTTTGAATATACATAGTTGTTTTGTGTGCAGTAACAGCAAAATTCATGGAAATACTTACAGTGGAGCAAACTTGCAAGTATATATTACTTTACAATTTATCACTGTTCTCAATCGATAATACTGGTCACAATTAGTTTATACTATATTGATATGGGCTATTATCGTAATACCAGCATCGTTTACACGGGGGTTTGGTCATAAATTAGGAAGTTGGTGATGATAACTCACTGAATAACAGATATGAAGAGGCCGAATAGAAAACACTTCGTTCAGCACTTCCAAGATTGATTGACGCGAGGGACATGACAAACAAATCTTAAATATAATTGACATCGTATCCAAACACAAGCCGCCATGTATCAATGATAAATCACTTATTGATTGCAACTATCACAACATTTCTGTAACGTTGCTGAGACTATATAGCCACGAATATCCACACAAATAATTAAGTTAATAGTAACACTCTTTCGTTGCTCATATATGTACGAATCCAGGACAAGCATTTGACTAGATCATTTCAAAATAAAGGCATTCCAGTTAAGTAATCCCTTTCATTTGTTTAAATGTTTGCATTTAAGTGTGTCAAGTACGGTGTGGGTGTTTTATGTGGTTTTATATGCTACTTACTTCTACGTTAAATTGACAATGGTTTCATCTTGCATATGTTGAGTAAAAATCTGTGTGTCCTTCACTTTCTTCTTCGATGTTGTTTTAATTAAGACATAATTAATTATGTCTAGGCTTTTTTTAAATGATAAAAGTTGCATCGATCAGAGGTACACCGAGTTACCCTAAATGAAGTAGAGAGCAAACTAAGTCGGTTTTACTAAAGACTGGATAGTCTTCCGTTCATTTGTTATTTAGTTTTGTGTTTCTCTCGTTCAAGGGTGCTGATCGTCTCTGTGTATCTCTCGTTCAAGGGTGCTGATCATCTCTGTGTTTCTCTCGTTCAAAGGTGTTGATCCTCTCTGTGTTTCTCTCGTTCAAGGGGGCTGATCCTCTCTGTGTTTCTCTCGTTCAAGGGTGCTGATCCTCTCTGTGTTTCTCTCGTTCAAGGGTGCTGATCATCTCTGTGTTTCTCTCGTTCAAGGGTGCTGATTATCTTTGTGTTTCCCTCGTTCAAGGGTGTTGATCCTCTCTGTGTTTCTTTCGTTCAAGGGTGTTGATCCTCTCTGTGTTTCTCTCGTTCAAGGGTGCTGATCCTGTCTGTGTTTCTCTCGTTCAAGGGTGTTGATCATCTCTGTGTTTCTCTCGTTCAAGGGTGCTGATCATCTCTGTGTTTCCCTCGTTCAAGGGTGCTGATCCTCTATGTGTTTCTCTCGTTCAAGGGTGCTGATCCTCTCTGTGTTTCTCTCGTTCAAGGGTGTTGATCCTCTCTGTGTTTCTCTCGTTCAAGGGTGTTGATCCTCTCTGTGTTTCTCTCGTTCAAGGGTGCTGATCATCTCTGTGTTTCTCTCGTTCAAGGGTGCTGATCCTCTCTGTATTTCTCTCGTTCAAGGGTGCTGATCCTCTCTGTGTTTCTCTCGTTCAAGGGTGCTGATCCTCTCTGTGTTTCTCTCGTTCAAGGGTGCTGATCATCTCTGTGTTTCTCTCGTTCAAGGATGTTGATCATCTCTGTGTTTCTCTCGTTCAAGGGTGTTGATCATCTCTGTGTTTCTCTCGTTCAAGGGTGTTGATCATCTCTGTGTTTCTCTCGTTCAAGGGTGTTGATCCTCTCTGTGTTTCTCTCGTTCAAGGGTGTTGATCCTCTCTGTGTTTCTCTCGTTCAAGGGTGTTGATCCTCTCTGTGTTTCTCTCGTTCAAGGGTGTTGATCATCTCTGCGTTTCTCTCGTTAAGTGTCTGTTAGGCCGTTAATGTTTGGCTACAAGGCTTGTACATGTAGTTTCCATTGCTGTACAATGTTCGAATACTTCAAATATGGCTTTAAATAAATTAGAGGACATGAGCTATAAATATAATTCAATGCCATGCATCGTGGATGTACAATTGATATCAAACTTGTGGTCATAAATAATAAAGTTAACACAATAAAGACAAATGTATTATATTTTGTTCCTAAACAAAAAGCATGTCACGCAATCACATTTGGATATCCTGTCTTGCAGACGACATATGCGGTGGATCTCGAGGGAGAACGATTGTGGTTATCAGGCTTGGCTACGGCCAATAGCTCCATGCCCTTTCCATGAATACGCATTGGTATGATTTAGAGAATAGTACACAAAAGTAGAGGCGTCCAAATGAGTATTTGTAGCCATTAAAACCCACTTGCTAGATTCTCATTAAAATAATAGGCTTGCAAGATATCCATTAGAAAGGGTGAAGTTAAGCAGTTTTGTGTTAAATTAACTAAATCAATGTAAGTACCGTTCATGAGTACACGATTTCCTATAAATATCATTGCATTAACTCTGGTTTGCATTGTCTCTAATTGATCAATAATTGTTATAGACAGCTGCGCATTGCTGAGGACGATAGTCTAGTTTCCTGCGGCGACATCGGCTTGACAGTGCTGACCGTCTCTTCACTCCGCACATGCTTCAACGGGATACAATGTATTGGCCGGTTTTACAATAACACCGTGCGTAACAACTGCTCCTGACGGTGTCTTTTTCCGGAGCTGGTGTTAAACGTCAAAGTTATGTTTAATTTGATGAAGTCGGGCGAAGCTGGAGACTATTAAACATCATTTACTTGTATTTAAGACTGCAGCTATTTGTTATGATGGGTAGTATTTCGGTACCTTTAAATGTGGATTAAGCTATGGCATAAACAATCGCAAATGAATTTTGTAATATTCTCATGTATGATATACGACTTATAAGAAAAGAGACAAACGTAATTTAGAATAACATCACTTTTGTCGGATAATGTATTTTCCAGTAAAATAACTTTAAGTAAACAAGATGGATTCGAGGGACTATCGGTTTGGACAGGAAAATTATTCCGAGATATCAAACAAAAGTGCAGAGAATTTGTTGGCGTTTCAGCCACTGGGTTTGGAGTACCTGCTCGTGACAGTCATGGTGACGCTCCTGGCCGCCGTCGGCATATCGGGCAACATTCCGGTTCTCATCATTTATTTCCGTAGGAAGGAAAGGAAGGCAAGCAACACTTTCATTAAAGTGTTAGCGTTCTTAGACTTGTTGGTGTGTATATTTGTGATGCCTTATACAATTGTGTACGAGTACCATTTGGTGACCTCCGATATCGTCTGCAGAGCATTTGAAGTTGTACGACATTTTTCAGTCCTCGCTTCTAACGTCACACTTGTGGCCATTGCGTCGGAACGCTACATCGCGGTGTGTCGCATTGGAACACGTCTAAGCGTCAGTACCATAAACCATGGCGTGTTTTGTATCATGGTTGTAAGCTTGTTGATTTCATGCCCAGCTATCGGCGTGTTTGCGGTCGTCAGTGATCAGGATGTTCAAGACGTACCCTGTCATTTCCCCCACGACCAAACCGCCGTCAAGTTCTGTCACTTTACTTTCTCCGTAATGGGCGAAACGTTAGTCAAATTGTACCAGGTCGTCCAGATGGGATTATTCTTCTTAGAACTTATTCTAATTGTGGTTCTCTACACGATAATATATGTGGTATTATGGCAGAAAACTGTTGTAAGAGAAAATCTTACGAAACGCCGAACTAGTTCCACGACGGTAGAACGTCAAAGTTCAACATGTGGCGCGACTAATGATGTGGAAAAGACCCAGACAAATATAGAAGACGACAGCTTCTCGTGCACACCGGACGCAAACGATGACTTGTTTGTTGATAGATCGATTGAGGTTCAATTACAAGAAACTAAGTTACATGATGAAACGCTGAATCAGGATACTCAGGAGTCTGAAAAACGTGTTGCTCAATCTATTAAAGCCGATGACATGCATTACTCGCAGTGTCACAATATTCCAGAAATAAATGATCAGAACAAAGATATAACCGATGAATCAGACGAAGAACCTTCTATTGACAACAAATTGGACACCAAACGAGCGGACCAAAGAGTAACATTCCAGAACAATGTCAACATTGTTAAAACAGACACACAAGTTACGTTACTGTCAAATGGTATATGTACCTCGCCTGCAAACAGGAAATCAAAATTGACATTTACGTTTGGAACCATTGAAAAAAATAGAAAGAAGCGTTATTACCACCGACGAACAGCCAAAATGCTATTCCTGTGCACCGTTATATATTTCATTACCTGGATGCCATTTTGGTTAGATATATTTGGAATGACTAATTCACTTATTCTTCGGCATCTTTTTCTTATCGGACATGCTACGAACCCCATTATTTATGGGGTGGTGAACAAGCAAGTTAGAAAATCTCTGAAGCGGTTGTTTATTAGTTTTTGTAGAAGATGGTGTTTTAAAACCCCGCCGAGTGCTCAAGGCGAGTATTCCTTTAATGGCTCGATATCAGGAATAAGTAGATGATGTGACATAATACCCCTGGGAGACATTTGCTGCGTGTTCATTAAGTAAAGCCATCAGTTTCATTAAAATTAGTGGATTCTTAAACATTTATTTTAATTGCTATAGGACTAACAATGCGTACATCATTTGTATTACAATGTTTAACGCCGTATAGGGACAAGCGACGGCAACAATAAGAGACCCAACAATACACAACTTGTGCAAAAAGAAATATGAAATAAATAAATGTAATAAAATCGCCCACTGGCAGAACAGACGCGTAATGCCCAAACATTTATTTGGATTCAATAAATATCTGTTAATTATCTACTGGTAGACTTTATCATATGCCTAAAACCTCAATCAGACAAACATAGATATAGTATATTTCGTTCTATTCAAGAAATTAGAGAAAAACAGTAATAGAACCATTTTAATGTTGAGGCTGTTTTTATTTTGGATTACATCTTATTATATGACTTTGCTGCTATAGTAAAAAACAGTATCTAGAACATTGCATTGTCGACCTTTAAACTAAAGGGGGCACTCTAGTTTTGCTGAGCGAGGTCCATCAGTGTTTCATACTCTGTATTTTAAGAACCAGAAACTTCAAATATGCTCATATGAATGTGTTTGTAAAATAACTCACATCTTCAAGAATAGTTGTCTTGTTGCAAGTGTATAAATCAAAGTCAACAACAAGTAACATATGCATTATTAAGCTACATTGTTAAAGCAGATTAGGGCTGAATCAAATATTTGCTTAAAAGGATTTGACAAGTGTTGGTATATCTTGTTCTTAAAAAGTGCGATTTAAAACTAAAGAGCTGTTAGAATTTTATGTTACGCTTAAAATATGTTGATAAATCAAAATATAGATATAAAAGAACGTTATAATTATTATTATTAAAGGACCCCAAGACATTCTTAATTTGTTAATACTTCTTCTTTTTTTTTCTTTTTTTTTTTTTTTTCACACAGTCTCTGACAATCTGCTTGCTCAAAACATGTAAGTGATGTTTTGGTAACATGTTAATGATATTTTGGTAACATAACATGTAAGTACTGTTTTGGTAACATAACATGTTAATTATATTTTGGTAACATGTTAATGATATTTTGGTAACATAACATGTTAATGATATTTTGGTAACATGTTAATGATATTTTGGTAGCATAACATGTTAGTGATGTTTTGGCGACATAGCATGTTAATGATGTTTTGGTAACATAACATGTTAATGATATTTTGGTAACATGTTAATGATATCTTGGTAACATAACATGTTAGTGATGTTTTGGTGACATAGCATGTTAATGATATTTTGGTAAAATGTTAATGATATTTTGGTAATATAACATGTTAGTGATGTTTTGGTGACTTAACATGTTAATGATATTTTGGTAACATGTTAATGATATTTTGGTAACATAGCATGTTAGTGATGTTTTGGTAGCGTAACATGTTAATGATATTTTGGTAACATAACATGTTAGTGATGTTTTGGTGACTTAACATGTTAATGCTATTTTGGTAACATGTTAATGATATTTTGGTAACATAACATGTTAGTGATGTTTTGGTAGCGTAACATGTTAGTGATGTTTTGGTGACATAACATGTTAGTGATGTTTTGGTGACATAACATGTTAATGATATTTTGGTAACATAACACGTTAGTGATGTTTTGGTAACATAACATGTTAGTGATGTTTTGGTGACATAACATGTTAGTGATGTTTTGGTGACATGTAGTGATACTATTTTGTCACGTTACTTTCATACTTCCGTTGCAGTTGATACATCTGTGAGTATTCTACATACTTGTATGTGTTACAAAGAAAGAACGGAGTATAGTTTGTTTGTTTTCATTACTACAAACGTTGTACATGATTAAATGTAAACGTATCAATACTGTTTGTCGTTATTTACGTTGCAATTCGTTAAAGTGACACTCTTATTCAAAATCATTACATACACATATATAACAAATATTGATTTTGAGTGATAAACATTCAACTACTACTAAATAATGCATTTATGGAAGATATCTATTACTAATAACAAGTTTATAACCGTGTGTGTAATAGCTGAAAACGCAAAAAATATTAAATGATTGGTGAATGCTTAAAGATTTACTGTGATCTACTATCGTCTCATAAGGTAGAAAATCCGTGTTTTCTGCGCATTTCTTTCAAATTAAACCATTGTTTTCGACATTTATCAATCATTTTTGGTAAATTAAACCAATCGTATTATATATGGTAAATCTCATTTGGGAGTCATAGTGCATCTTTAAGACATTTAACTTTTTAATTTGGCTCTAGTGGTCTTAGAAAAACAATATTTTAAGATTTAGAGGTACAGCGTCTAGCAGTTGAAACAAAAATATCTATTTTCGGTTAAAACTGTCAATAATGATCAGATAAATTCTAGGTGGACATATATAAAAATCAGAACTAAACATAAGGAAACCATAACAATGGGGGAAATGAATACATTGTTTAACAGGCATATAATTACACAGGGGAAACTGCGTCCCCAGTAACCAAATATCGTACGATGGGTCTGAGGCACACGGGTCATGGCCTAATATTTACAACGCAACCTTCATTCCTTAAATGAACTGCCTGTCGGCAATTGCGGTAATCATCCGATGAACGCAACATCTTCGGATATGTTGGGATCGCAATGCATCGCATAACAATATATAAAAAGTGTCGATCTTGCTATTGTTTGTATTGGGTCAGCAGGTCCCGTAAAATATAAATCAACATTTTAGAAAGTGTTAATTTGCGATATGTTAAATGTATTGTTGCCATAAATGTTTTAATTTTACGTTTAAAAGTGATGTTACTTCTGGTGTTAATTTAAGTAATGAATTGCGGAATTGTCATCTCATTCTTGTCCTGCCATCCCGCGGGCTCTGACTGCTCAAGTTCCCAACAGCACTTGAATGTGAGTCAACTCTAACAGGATGCGATGACCCAAGATTGTATTGAACAAACCGGAAGATACACCAAATGGTGGTGTTAGATACACCAAATGGTGGTGTTAAGAAGAACTGAATAAACGACCGCATTCTTAAAGGGGGATAACTGCAAGATCATTACGTCAAGAGTTATGAGTTACCGCATATTGGCTGTGCGCATCGCATCTGGCAGCAAAAGTTAATTAATTCAATTATAATGATGATGTTCGTATAACCTGGATCTCGTGATGCCGATGGTATCTAACTGCTTGCCTGTTTTAACTCTTAAGCAGTCATCAGTTTATTACTACTAGAGCAAAAATCATCCTCGTCAATCATAACATTGATCGCATATCAAAACAGTTCAAAACAACCTTTTGAGCCCCGGCATCTGCCAACGACGGCAAAACATTTGTACTTAAGTGTCAAAAATGGTTTTTCAAGTGCAAGAAAACAGTAGAATGCTAGCTGACGTTGACTACACATTTGCAAGTACTTGTATAGATGTCTACTTGGTTAGGATGGACCATACAGTTATGATCTCTGGTTTGTCATAGTTGAAGACCACATTGAAAACTATATATGTGCCTTAATGTGTTATCTTCATAGAAATATTTTTTATCAAAAAAAATACTGTTAATTGTTAATCGTAATGTACAATTATTTGAAATACTATAACAATATAAGGAGTACTCGCATATTGTAATGCGTTTCCAAACACCTCAAGAAAAGCTAGCCTTTACGGGTCGAATACCTGAACAAAGCAAGATTTCCAACATTAACGTCCGAATATTGTTCGTCAAGACACCAGCATAATGGTGTTAAAATAGTCTTTACTTAAACAAATATAACAAAATCGTGTGAAAATGTTCAAACAGGTACGAACGAAATTGTAGAAATAAATTGAACAAGAGATACAAAGTGCTTATTTAGTGTCACAAGTCCTTTAAATATAAGAAATTGGTCGGCAAGTTACTTTTTTGTTTAACACCGCTACATGCAGACGACTGTACCAAGAATATGGCCATGTTGACTAACGGCGTAAACTGATGGAATCTTACTGAACGACAAACCAGGCGGTACCTAAGCTTACAGTATATAAGATTAAAGTGTCTTTGAGCGCGGCTAAATACCATTTTCTGAGAATCTGTATTACATATAGCCAGACACTGAATCATTACCAGACGAAAATGACAAGCTCATTAAGGAAGGTTGACACTTCAGTTTTGTATTCACAAACGTTCTGTTCACATATAAAAAATACTACCGATAATTGTTTCCACCGTTCTTTATAAAAGGTTCCTTATATGTAATCCGATGGCTGTATAACCTTTAGCAGGCAAGACTGATGGATAGAAGACAATTGAGACATCGTTATATCCGAGAAGAGGCGTTGTTACTGTAAGGTTTGAACTTTAAAGCTAATGAGGGTGTTGATGGATGCGGAATGATGGGATTGAAAGCTTCGTTACGGGACAGGAGGCTGGGATCTGACAGGTTATTTAGGATTTAACACTGGCGTAAGTTAACGGCAACCTTAACTTTTATTGAGCCGCATAACTTAAACGGCGCATTGATTTACGCACCGATAAGGATTTGACCAATCATGATGTTGGTTGCAAATAAACCTCTTTATAACGCTTATGGTTAATATTTTAACTATGACTATGAGTCAACACCACATCTACCACAGGCATGACGTATGACGTCATTTGATTTCCAAGCGTCACGTTTAAACCGTAGCAACAACGTTGCGTTATTTATATGTATTGTCAAAAAAATGTAACTTTGTATACATTGTATTAAGAAAACAGACATAAACTCCAATCGTTATATATTTTACGCTATAATACAAAAAACTGCTCTATGTATAGGCGCAGTGGCTTTGTGAGCGAACACCCGAACCCGTACTGTGAGCTGGGCTTACAGCTGTGTAACTGTGAGAGGGATCACGCTCTAGCTACCAGACAGCCGCCAGCACCAGGCTGGGAGGATCAAACACCATTCTCAAGTTGCAGAAGGTTCTCTCCGGATGAACAACATCGTCCTGTCGGTAGTTTGGGATATAATGTCAGTAATACTGTTCGCTCTCGAGACATCGATGTTAACGACACTTTCAGTGGGGTAACGTACAGGCATTACTTTGAATTCATGCGTGACTGTAAGCGATGGGAGGACATTGTAGCGTATACAGGTAAACACTGGCGCCAGCCACTTGGCGGGACCGGACGAAGCGGTCCTAACTACAGCGACAACAGCATGGTGAAGTGCAGGACGTCCGCATCCCCCTGTTATTCAGACGGCAGTATGAACACGTCAAAGTTAAGGTAAGGAAAGCATTTTTTTTTTAATTTGTATATTTTCTAAAAATATCGACATTCACCTTTTGCTACTGAAACTTAACACAGAGAAAGACGGTTATATCTCTTAGAAGAACTTCCTGACACACTAGTTCGCGTGTCAATCATGTTATAATAGGTAATTTGGTATAATTGTTGTTCTGATAACAGATGGAATTACTTGAAATTGACAAGTATGGTAACCTATCAGATCATGGTCCACGTGAATACGGGCCCCAGACAAAATATATATGTGTTATAATTATACTTCTCTTTATGATCGTTTAACAAAGTAAATTATTTACATAATCACTATACATATTACAGCTGCGACTCAATTTCAATCAAGTATGCATGCATGCATCGTTCGGTACTGTCCATTATAGACATACGAAATTGTCAGAGACATTGCCAAGAGTTGCAATTTAAAAGTTATTACCAATGCAATAGTTTCCATTTTTGGATACTGATGCATACATTTGTACATAAAACAAAGGGTGAACTATCATATATTTAAATACTTAACTAACCCATGCCGACGGCAGTGTGGTTTTATTGCAACCAATCATTCCGCAGTGGCAGACTAAGCCCAACCAAGAATGAACGATTAGTATTTAAGTTGTTAGGTAGCCAACAGACCGCAAGGTTTAAGCATTCGTCTCCAGCGTTGTCGCTTAAGCGGGTAGAATAAGCCACATGTAATTCAATCGCTGCTTGGGAGTTATTTAATCAACGAGCTATTGTCTTACAGTGGGAATATATAAGTGATCATGTCGGAGGATAAAATAGACACGGATAAAGAGTAAGTGCAGTTTGGGACTTTTGTAACCAATTTATAATGAGGTGAATACTTTAAAACAAGATAACGATATTTTGAGAGATATAATAAATGCTGATGTCAATATATATTTTATTTGTTTGCTTTATAAATGCATTTGAAACGCAACAAATTTAAAAATTGCAATAAGATATTACAAAATAGAACAGCAATTTAAAGGGCAAACTTGTTAAACATGTAAAAACAAATTGTACACGTCCTGTAGGATTAAAATAAATCGAGAATGAAATTTAAATTTCAACATGTATGGTATACTGTATTTAACGCATTACAAATTGTTTGGATTTCAGAGTGAGCGAAAAATCCGTTCAATACCTCACAAGTGACATTAAATGAATTAAATTCACAATCCATATTGATTTTACTTCTAAAAACGACCAATTAATTATATCAGTGCAGCGGTCGTGTCGATGTCGTGTTGAATTGAAATGTTTTCCTGTACAAATAATAATATTTAGCCACTGGCTCCGGATTTTCAAACTCAAACATTTTTTTTAAAAATCAAATATATTTTTCAATATTTTTTCACATATTCGGTATTATAATTTTTAGTGAGGAATTATAAGATTTTTTTTTTGATTTTATAAAAAAAATGTTTGAGTTTGAAAATCCGGTGCCAGTTTATTTAGCCTGGTATTAAATGTATCTATTAATGTATTAATGAATTAATGATGTTGAAATAAAATCACGGGCACAGTTCCACACAATAAATCAGTGGTAAAGTCTCATGCCGTGAATCGGGGTTACAAATTGGCGTAGTGAATCGGGGTTGCTGTCTCACGCCGTGATTGGGGTTACAGTCTGGCGTACTGAATTGGGGTTACATTCTCACACAGTGAAAAAGGGTAACTGTCTCACACAGTGAATAAGGGTAACTGTCTCACGCAGTGAATCAGGGTTACAGTCTCACGCAGTGAATCGGGGTTACATTCTCACATAGTGAATAAGGGTTACTGTCTGACGCAGTGAATCAGGGTTACAGTCTGGCGTAGTGAATTGGGGTTACAGTCTCACGCCGTGAATCGGGGTTTCAGTCTGGCGTAGTGAATCGGGGTTACAGTCTCACGCAGTGAATCAGGGTTACAGTCTCACGCAGTGAATCAGGGTTACTGTATCACGCACTGAATCAGGGTTACAGTATCACGCAGTGAATCAGGGTTACAGTCTCACGCGGTGGATCAGGGTTACTGTCTCGCGCCGTGAATCGGGGTTACAGTCTCACGCAGTGAATCGGGGTTACAGTCTCGAGCGATGAATGAGGGTTACAATCTCACGCAGTGAATCGGGGTTACAGTCTCACGCAGTGAATTGGGGTTACAGTCTCGAGCGATGAATGAGGGTTACAATCTCACGCAGTGAATCAGGGTTACAGTCTCACGCAGTAAATCAGGGATACAGTCTCACCCGGTGAATCAGGGTTACTGTCTCACGCAGTGAATCGGGGTTACAGTCTCACGCGGTGGATCAGGGTTACAGTTTCACGCGGTGGATCAGGGTTACTGTCTCACGCAGTGAATCAGGGTTACAGTCTCACGCGGTGGATCAGGGTTACTGTCTCACGCAGTGAATCGGGGTTACAGTCTCACGCAGTGAATCAGGGTTACAGTCTCACGCGGTGGATCAGGGTTACTGTCTCACGCAGTGAATCGGGGTTACAGTCTCACGCGGTGGATCAGGATTAAAGTCTCGACCAGTGAATAAGGGTTACAATCTCACGCGGAGGATCAGGGTTACAGTCTCACGCAGTGACTAAGGGTTACAATCTCACGCGGAGGATCAGGGTTACAGTCTCACGCAGTGACTAAGGGTTACAATCTCACGCGGAGGATCAGGGTTACAGTCTCACGCAGTGAATCAGGGTTGCAGTCTCACGCAGTGAATCAGGGTTATAGTCTCGAGCAGTGATTAAGGGTGGTGAATCAGGGTTAAAATCTCACGCGGAGGATCAGGGTTACAGTCTCACGCCATGATTCCGGGTAACTGTCTCATGCAGTGAATTAGGGTTACAGTCTCACGCAGTAAATCAGGGTTACAGTCTCGAGAAGTGACTATGGTTACAGTCTCATGCGTTGAATAAGGGTTACAATCTCACGCGGAGGATCAGGGTAACAGTCTCACGCCGTGATTTCGGGTTACAGTCTCATGCGGTGAATTAGGGTTACAGTCTCACGCCGTGATTCCGGGTTACAGTTTCACACAGTTAATTAGGGTTACAGTCGCAAGCAGTGAATTGGGTTTACAGTCTCACGCAGTGAATCGGGGTTACTGTCACACGCAGTGAGTAAAGGTTACTGTCTCACGCAGTAAATAAGGGCTACAATATCATGCAGTAAATAAGTGCTACAGTCTCACGAAGTGAATTGGGGTTACAGTCTCGGGCATTGTATAAGTTATTGTCTCACGCGTTGAATAGGGGTTACTGTCTAACGCAGTAAATAAGGGCAACAGTCTCACGTAGTGAATAAGGGTTACAGTCTCGAGCACGGAATCAGGGTTACTGCCTCGAGCAGTGAATAATGATTACTGTCTTACGCAGTGAATAAGTGTTAATGTCTCAATTAATGAATAAGGGTTACAGTCTCACGCCGTAAATATTGCTTACAGTCTGGCGCAGTGAATCTGGGATACAGCCTTACGCAGTGAATCGGGGCTACAGTCTCACGCAGTGAATCTGGGTTACAGTCTCGAGCAGTGAATCAGGGTTACTGGCACTCGCAGTGAATCAGGGTTATAGTCTCATGCAATGAATTAGGGTTACGGTCTCACGCAGTGAATCAGGGTTACAGTCTCATACCGTATTGAATCAAAATTATTGTCTCACGCAGTGAATCAGTGTTATTGTCTTAACCAAATAATTATGGTAAAATCACTTTGTGAATCAGGGTAAGAGTTCCGTGCAGTGAATCAGGGTTACTGTACCACGCGGTGAAACATGGTTAAAACAACTTGGTTAATTAAGTAACAGTCTCATGCAGTGAATTAGAGTTTTACGCCGTGAATCAGGATTATAATCTCACGCAGTGAATTACAGCTTCTGTTTCACGCAGTGAATCGGGGTCACAGTCTCACGCTTTGAATAAGGGTTTTTCACGCAGTGAACACGGATTTCTGTCTTACGCAGTTTATAAGGGCGTCATTCCCGTGCTCATTATTTCCATTCGATAAGCAGTCGTTACTTTTATTACAATACTTATGTAGAAGAACAAAAAGGCCAGTAACTACAATTTAAATTTAAAGATGCACTGTGTTACAACTGGAGATGCTTACTGGAACTTTTCAACGAGGTGAAATGTTGGATAATATCATTTTTGTTTCAGCTTAGGAAGACGCGAACAAACCCCTCTTGAACAGAAAAGGTCTGTGTGTTGTGCTGTGTATTGTAGGGTTGCATAGCACTAGATTTGCAGAACCACCACCATGCCCCGCCCTGACAAGATGCTGTGACGATTAATACTTCGTCAGTTCCCTTATTTAGACGTTATACAACTTTTCCTCTGCACACCAGTCCCTAGGCAACCATTTGACCAGTTTACCGATAGACTCGTGTACTTGCTTTTACCAGGGTATTTGACAATTAAACAAATTACATTTATAGCAATCTCTCAGCTCAATAAAAACAGTCTCAAGGTACTTTTCTGTCAACTAAAACGCTGCGAATAATTTGGATTGATAGGGAAGAGGCGTTGTATTTTATTGTCTATTTGAAGTCACCGAGTGGTGTTTGATGTAGATTCTCACGTTGTACATTAACATGTGTAAGGACCAGGCACACGCACCGATCTTTTCTAGTTTTAAAACAATATCCAAGTCCATAATAGTTATGTGCACACGTAAATAGAACACATGAATTAATTGATATGTGAATAGTGCAACCCCTAACGTGACTAAGCTACATGGCTGCAGTCCAGGATGATACAACCGACAGATTTAGCTCATAAAAAGTCTTCTTTGTAATTTAATGTTTTTATATGAAATAAAAGCTGTAATCAGATAAATGTTTCTCCTTGTTGATATCAGCTGTTAAATAGCATTTGAACAATGAAATAGTTAAGGAGTCGTATAACACCAGGGAACTTATCATCTACCCCTTTAAAAGACATGTTGAATAGCTGATTTCATATCAATTTACTTTTGTATCAGAGCCAAATCTAGTCTGAAAAAACGAATTACGGAACTATTTATTACACTTTCTTTTATATACTGTAGCACGTTAAAGTTGTCATATTAAGTCCACCAAACAATATATTACTTAGCTTTTCAATGGAAGGCTTATGGACAAAAGACCTAGGGTTTAAATGAACTTTGATATCCGATCCTTGCTAGTTTTCTAGATCATATTATAATGTTTGCATAGTTATTCACAAGACGGATACGTACGTTTGTAACAACCTGTAAGAAGTTCGGACGTTTTGCTTAATTGTACATGTATATGATTATGTTTTCAGGTTTTAGTGCAAGTCTGTCTTTCGTTGCATTAGGTTCAGAAATGCAAACATGAAAACATTCAATTAAAGTCGAGTCCTGTTGGCTCGAAATCGCTTGGCTCAAATTCCTTGTTGGCTCGAACTGAATTTAATGTATCGGACCGATTTCTTAATACTGATGGCAAACCTTTCCGCTTGGCTCGAATTTCACGAGACTGGAGGTAATTTCGCCGGTTAATTGGAGTTCGGGCCATCGGGACTCGACTTTATCTAATATACGGTAACCGTCATGATATTACTCTATTGAGAATGCTATTATAAAAAATATACAACATTGTATAACAGGTAAGATCGCGTATTTCGCCAAAAATGAAATGGTAACAAAGGAATCACTGGATTCCATTCATAATACTAGCAATGAAAGCCTCTAGAGACGATTCCGACATGTTGACTCTAAGAGGATTGGTTACGAAAATAATCTTTTCTTTGTCTCATTAAAACCATTAATCCGCTCCCGGTGCAGAGGATTACAGTCATTAAATTAATCTCTTCGTTATCTCTTTGGTCGACTGGATACTTAAAAGTGATAAAGAGTCAATACAAATTGAAAAAAGTTAATCCGTGCTTTGACAATGAGTTTTTCTGTCTGCAGGGCTCTCCGGCCGATTTTGAAGGACCAGTACCACCAAGACAGCTTGTTCGGGGTACGTATTGCTTAAATAAAAAGCACACATGTTTTAGTAGTTTTACAAATATAGCAAGTATAATCGGGGTACTTTATTTCATTGTGTTTCTTTGAAAAAGATAATTGGTAAAATACCAGTACTTCTAACACCAAAAACTTTTTCATGGGTTGTATGTAAATTCCAAACACGGTGTGCTTTTCGAGCGAAACATTAAGGTGTCTTTTAAATGAGGCACCTGAAAATGAACGAAATAAAGGTGCACATTTCTTTTGAATGTTGTAAGTATGACCATGATGGCCTGAATATATAGCGAGCATATAAAAATAAATCAACGTTTCTACCCATTATGGCCCATAATCGACACGGACCTAAAATACTTAGTGCTGTACAGTGCGGTAATGTTCACATTTTGAACTCGTTCCGTTCTGAGCAACTTCCATGATGAATTAGAGCAAGCTCCGTGATATGATTATAGGTATCGATAGCCCTTAAAAGCAATAGTTTGCTCAGTGTTTACATCAATGCAACAAAGAAGATATTGCGCTGTTAGCACAAGTGTTTGTCAGTTGTAAAATGCGGTGTCCCACACTCAGTTTTTTCTTCAGAATTCATTCCAATCGAAATCATTTTTCGTCGTGCACCCCGAGTGGCTGTCGGAAGCCGTCGATAACACGGATCCGGAGCCCCTGCAACGTCCCCCATGGCCGTGGGAGCAACCCCGCTACCGCCAGAACGTCCAACTACCCATTACGTACAAAATCGAGGAGTCCGAAACCAAGAGTGACGAAAACGAGACTGAAAAGGATAAAGCCGGTTCTGCACCGAGTTCCCCGCTACCCTATGCACTACCGATCGGTTATACCTTCACACACCCGAGTATAGATGACGCTAAACCGTTTTTGAAACATACACAATTTGGGGCTCCCGTAGTAGATACATCAAACTATAAATTGAGTTTTTGAAATAGTAATACATCAGTTATTGTTTCAAGTTTTTAATATTATAAGTATTATATAGTTGCATAGAAATAGACTTGAAACGTGTTTGAACTGTATTATAAAATATTCCCTGTCTTAAATTTGTTTTATTGTTAGAAAAAAATAAAGAAATACAATTAAACATGTATAGCTGAAGACGCACATGTATCAAATTGACCATCGAAGTAGTTCACATATTCCTATACAGTTAACCAACATTTATTTACAACATACCTGAAAGAGCTTCATTTCTTGTCAATATTCACGTATTGTTAATACACTCAGTAAGCATACAATTGAAACTATAATGACATTGTTGTAAAACACATGGGAATTGTTATTTGATGTTCCTTGGAATATATGTGTTCTGTCTTGATAGCAAATGCAACCTTTACCGCCACAGTATTATAAGTGCACGTAAGTTTCAATTATAAGTTAATAAAAGTACTAAGTTTTTGTCTATTTCATTGCTTCGTTCATGTCTGCCAACATAAAAGTTTCTATAAAAGTTTAAATATAACAGCGGTATGACATAAAATGCCAAGACATCGTCTTGTCCAAATACTATTATTAGTATCAAATCCCGAGTGTTGTTTACGGAAGACGTGGTTGGGATCTTTTGGCAAGCAGTTGAGGTCGTAGTACGACTGGCTTTACAGAGGATTCCGCAATTACATGCAGTCACTCAGGAGCATGTCAGTTTCTACTGTGAGAATTACAAGTAATAAGTCATAGAAATGTACGAAAATAATTATCAAATATTGACAAACTGACTGCATTCAGCCTTGTTGACTCTTAAATAATTACATGTCTATAAAGAAAATATTCATCGATCGCAATTCGTCAAAGGCTTGGTTACAGACAGGAAATAATAAGAGAGCACGGAAACTAATAATTTACCTAAATAACCAGCCTTTGTCAGTTTCACCTCACGGGGTTTATGCTATTTTAAGCAATTCTTCTTGTATGATTTGTGCGACAATTTCACCAGGTGTTTATTGTAAAAATCCATTAAGAATGCATTAAATCTGATGTTTATTTAAGAATTGCAATCAAAAATCACTATGACATCTGGTGGAACAAAAGGAATAGATAAATATAACGGACAATGAATATATTTCTCTTGAAAGTGTTGCAACCTGTACTTTATATCGTTCATCCACAAATTGCAGAATGCAGTCGCGCTATATTTGGCCACAATGCTTTCGCCAAACAAGGTAACATCCTACGCTATTCCTTATGAAATCAGCGAATTCTCAGTCCATTTTTTCCTCAAACAAATCGTATTATCTTCATAAATTTCCGCCGTCAGTCCCAAGGTGCATATTCGGTTTTCGTGCGGTTTCTGACAACAAAGGCTACTAAAATACCTCGCTTTTTGTGCAAACAATCACGCTTGACGCACTTGTCTCTTAAACCCATGCTGTTTAAAACGAAAAATATAAATAAATTCAATAATGTGAAGTATTCGCAAATATCCTCGCTTGTTTATTGTAATAAAAACATGAGGGGGAAAGTCTTGATTTATTATCTTGTCAACCTCCACATCCAACAGAAATAATTGTTATATGAAATAATGTCAAATAATACACCATAAAAGTTCCATCAAGGAATAAATTGCACATTACAAATCAATACGCCATAAAAAAATTCGAACAACATGTATATCATTTGGTATTACAGGTGTAATCACATGATTTCTACATGTTCAAGAAGATATGCTTCACTATTACTATCACCGACTACTCCTTTGGCACTAACGGTGAGAAATATATCTAGTCAATTGCATCTAAAATACTACATTTTTATAAACAGATACACTGGGATAATTCAATTTTAAAGGATCATTAAACGAAAGATGATAACATGTCATCAAATTCATTTGCACACATAGTCAACAAAGTAATGCGTAATATGGAGTGTGAATAAGTCTAGCCACGTGTAGGCTAGTAATATTCTACCATGTAACCTGTTTATTTGATGTCGAACACCTGGCTTCAGCAGGTATCTTAGTAGAATCATGCCTGACCACATCAAGATACAAGGTTTCACGAGGCTGATTCTATTTCACTTGTAATTTAAAGAGTTCCAACTAGTGCATGTTCAACACTAGCAGTATCCCTATGCCTGTCAGCAAACGCTCGTGTTATTTTTTTTCAGTTGAACAAGGCGCATAACTCGACAATTAACAAAAACAGTGTTATAGCTTTATGTGTACCAAGTTTCGGTTAATCAGTGAACGGTTTTTGAGTTAACGTCGGGTCAAGGTACAAGGCCTTTGCACGATGCTTACAAAGACGCAACGGCTATCACAATACCTCTTCTTTTCTTTCACAATATTCAAGCCAATAAGGAAACTGAAGACTGTAGGTCAAGTTTAAACGCTGGCCCGGTTGTTGAGACTTTAGATCAAGTAAATACCCTGGATCAGTAGTGTAGACTAAAGCTCAAGTATAAACCCTGGCTAGCTCAAGTAAAAAAAACTCTGGCTCAGTACTGTAGATTCTAGCTCAAGTATAAACCCTGGCTCAGTAGTGTAGACCCTAGCTCAAGTCAAAACCCTGGCTCAGTAGTGTAGACTCTAGCTCAAGTATAAACCCTGGCTTAGTAGTGTAGACTCTAGCTCAAGTATAAACCCTGGCTCAGTAGTGTAGGCCCTAGCTCAAGTATAAACCCTGGCTCAGTACTGTAGACCCTAGCTCAAGTCAAAACCCTGGCTCAGTAGTTTAGACTCTAGCTCAAGTATAAACCCTGGCTCAGTAGTGTAGACTCTAGCTCAAGTATAAACCCTGGCTCAGTAGTGTAGACTCTAGCTCAAGTATAAACCTTGGCTCAGTGGTGTAAACTCTAGCTCAAGTCAAACCCCTGGCTCAGTAGTGTAGACTCTAGCTCAAGTATAAACCCTGGCTTAGTAGTGTAGACTCTAGCTCAAGTATAAACCCTGGCTCAGTAGTGTAGACCCTAGCTCAAGTATAAACCCTGGCTCAGTACTGTAGACCCTAGCTCAAGTCAAAACCCTGGCTCAGTAGTTTAGACTCTAGCTCAAGTATAAACCCTGGCTCAGTAGTGTAGACTCTAGCTCAAGTATAAACCCTGGCTCAGTAGTGTAGACTCTAGCTCAAGTATAAACCTTGGCTCAGTGGTGTAAACTCTAGCTCAAGTCAAACCCCTGGCTCAGTAGTGTAGACTCTAGCTCAAGTATAAACCCTGGCTCAGTGGTGTAGACTCTAGCTCAAGTATAAACCCTGGCTCGGTAGTGTAGACTCTAGCTCAAGTATAAACCCTGGCTCGGTAGTGTAGACTCTAGCTCAAGTATAAACCCTGGCTCAGTAGTGTAGACTCTAGCTCAAGTATAAACCCTGGCTCAGTAGTGTAGACTCTAGCTCTAGTATAAACCTTGGCTCAGTGGTGTAAACTCTAGCTCAAGTCAAACCCCTGGCTCAGTAGTGTAGACTCTAGCTCAAGTATAAACCCTGGCTCAGTGGTGTAGACTCTAGCTCAAGTATAAACCCTGGCTCAGTGGTGTAAAGTCTAGCTCAAGTATAAACCCTGGCTTAGTACTGTAGACTCTAGCTCAAGTCAAAACCCTGGCTCAGTAGTGTAGACTCTAGCTCAAGTCTAAACCCTGGCTCAGTAGTGTAGACTCTAGCTCAAGTCTAAACCCTGGCTCAGTAGTGTAGACACTAGCTCAAGTATAAACCCTGGCCCAGTAGTGTAGACACTAGCTCAAGTATAAACCCTGGCGCAGTAGTGTAGACTCTAGCTCAAGTATAAACCCTGGCTCAGTAGTGTAGACCCTAGCTCAAGTATAAACCCTGGCTCAGTAGTGTAGACCCTAGCTCAAGTATAAACCCTGGCTCAGTAGTGTAGTCCCTAGCTCAAGTATAAACCCTGGCTCAGTAGTGTAGTCCCTAGCTCAAGTATAAACCCTGGCTCAGTGGTGTAGACTCTAGCTCAAGTATAAACCCTGGCTCGGTAGTGTAGACTCTAGCTCAAGTATAAACCCTGGCTCGGTAGTGTAGACTCTAGCTCAAGTATAAACCCTGGCTCAGTAGTGTAGACTCTAGCTCAAGTATAAACCCTGGCTCAGTAGTGTAGACTCTAGCTCTAGTATAAACCTTGGCTCAGTGGTGTAAACTCTAGCTCAAGTCAAACCCCTGGCTCAGTAGTGTAGACTCTAGCTCAAGTATAAACCCTGGCTCAGTGGTGTAGACTCTAGCTCAAGTATAAACCCTGGCTCAGTGGTGTAAAGTCTAGCTCAAGTATAAACCCTGGCTTAGTACTGTAGACTCTAGCTCAAGTCAAAACCCTGGCTCAGTAGTGTAGACTCTAGCTCAAGTCTAAACCCTGGCTCAGTAGTGTAGACTCTAGCTCAAGTCTAAACCCTGGCTCAGTAGTGTAGACACTAGCTCAAGTATAAACCCTGGCCCAGTAGTGTAGACACTAGCTCAAGTATAAACCCTGGCGCAGTAGTGTAGACTCTAGCTCAAGTATAAACCCTGGCTCAGTAGTGTAGACCCTAGCTCAAGTATAAACCCTGGCTCAGTAGTGTAGACCCTAGCTCAAGTATAAACCCTGGCTCAGTAGTGTAGTCCCTAGCTCAAGTATAAACCCTGGCTCAGTAGTGTAGTCCCTAGCTAAAGTCTAAACCCTGGCTCAGTAGTGTAGACTCTAGCTAAAGTCTAAACCCTGGCTCAGTAGTGTAGACACTAGCTCAAGTATAAACCCTGGCTCAGTAGTGTAGACCCTAGCTCAAGTATAAACCCTGGCTCAGTAGTAGACCCTAGCTCAGAAGTGTAGTCCCTAGCTCAAGTCGAAACTCTGGCTCAGAAGTGTAGATTCTAGCTCAAGTATAAACCCTGGCTCAGAAGTGTAGACTCTAGCTCAAGTATAAACCCTGGCTTAGTAGTGTAGACTCTAGCTCAAGTATAAACCCTGGGTCAGAAATGTAGACTCTAGCTCAAGTCGAAACCCTGGCTCAGTAGTGTAGACTCTAGCTCAAGGAATAACCTGGCTCAGAAATGTAGACTCTAGCTCAAGTCGAAACCCTGGCTCAGTAGTGAAGACTCTAGCTCAAGTATAAACCCTGGCTCAGTAGTGTAGACTCTAGCTCAAGTATAAACCCTGGCTCAGTAGTGTAGACCCTAGCTCAAGTCAAAACCCTGGCTCAGTAGTGTAGACTCTAGCTCAAGTATGAACCCTGGCTTGGTAGTGTAGACCCTAGCTCAAGTATAAACCCTGGCTCAGTAGTGCAGACACTTGCTCAAGTATGAACCCTGGCTCGGTAGTGTAGACCCTAGCTCAAGTATAAACCCTGGCTCAGTAGTGTAGACCCTAGCTCAAGTATAAACCCTGGCTCAGTAGTGTAGACCCTAGCTCAAGTATAAACCTTGGCTCAGTAGTGTAGACCCTAGCTCAAGTCAAAACTCTAGCTCAGAAGTGTAGATTCTAGCTCAAGTATAAACCCTGGCTCAGAAATGTAGACTCTAGCTCAAGTCGAAACCCTGGCTCAGTAGTGTAGACTCTAGCTCAAGTCTAAACTCTGGCTCAGAAGTGTAGGCTCTAGCTCAAGTCAAAATCCTAGCTCAGTAGAGTAGTCTCTAATTCAAGTCTAAACCCTGACTCAGTCGACTCCAGCTGAAGTCTAAACCCTTGTTCAGAAGTGTCGACTTATGCTCAAGTCAAAACGTGATATACATATTGAATAAAAAGTGTTTTTTGTGGTTTCCTCTCTTTGAATATGTGCGAGCCTTTTATCTGTTTCATTGTCACTTTTTATCAGTTTAAGAATTTAAACTATTCATGACTACAACATACACTCATGATACACACATGATACACTCATGATACACACATGATACACACATGATACACACATGATACACACATGATATGACTAGTTGCTAATTTTAGAAAATTGTAATCTTGTTATCTTAAAATATTTTTTTCTCTCTGTCAGAGTAGTTTACTAAATATGAGCCAAGCACTTAAAGGTATAGACGTACAAAACATTCAGTGTGATATACTTTAAAGAATAAATTTAAATTGCATGATCAAATGAATATAGATACTAAAATTGAGTATCTCTCTATATTAAATAACATTCTTCTTGCATCACACAGATCTTTCACTTATAAAGCAAGGGACATCACCATCTCTAACTAAGGCAACAGAGACAGCTATTTGTCCAACAAGTATTGAAGAAATGTTAGTTATGCAAATTACCAATGAGATTCACCTCAACTTAAAACGTAAGTGTATGATATTCATAAACTTTTGACATTAAATTTCAAATATAACAGCCAGTAATAGAGAACAAAATTTAAACTTTACAGTTGTATCAACAAAAAACAAGACAAATCAGGAAGACAGTATTCAACTATGGCACAGTTTTTGTATAATCTTACCAATCTTACTAAAAAAGGGCTTATTCATTGGTGTATCAGGAGTATATTTACTCTGTGCATATATGTATACGATTTCAACCAAGAGAATGACAATGCACAGGTTATCAGCAATGATTTTGTTTATGTTACTTAACATAAAGTGTTATCAAGATTTGTGAGTGCTTGCTGAAATGTCAGTGTCACCACTTTATATCAACCTCTTTACTGATAATTTCTTTTCATTCAGTTAACATTCCTCTACCAAACATCAGCCAATAAGGTCCTAGGCTAGTAGTAACTTAATTTTCATCTTTAAAAGTCTTTAAACGATTAATGTTATATAATTCATTCTTGTATGCCCCTGATAACCCCAATAAAGCTTAACTTGAAATAAATATGTTTAAAGTTATGTATATAGAAGTATATTTCATTACCTCCTTATTCTTAAAATAGTTAAGCTAAAAATGGCGAATCTTTAACACACAAATAATCAGTATGCAAAAAAATGATTCTTCTTAAAAGCTTATAACTGACACTGATGGTGCATGTATAAATGAACAAAATAAGTTGACAAAGTCTCTCAGATTTAAAACATGACTAGATTAATGAATAAGTGCACAAAATCCTTCCCATTCCAGCTGGGTAAACATGAATACAAATATTCTATAACAACTTTCAATTTCAAAATATATATATATATAGTAAGACTTCTTTCCTTTGCATTTGATAGCAGTAGTTTTCTTTCTATGGTGAAAAAATAAACAATGTTTATAAAAATCTGACTCTTAAAAATAGATCAAATGATCTAAATAATAGGTGACTTATTTAGGGCACTTTTAAAATATACCACCCCCTACAGAAGCAAATAAATGAAATTTACCCTTTTAGAGTCCAAATTAACAAAAAAGACACCCACCCATATACTATTTAAATAGTTGCCTTCCCCCCATGGGTTACATGTTTTACTCGAATAGCCCTTACCAAAACATGTTATTAATATCACAATATTTCTGTGGGACTTATCCAGAGGTAAAAGGATTTCAATTGATTGTCTTTGGCACCTTCTGTTACATATCAGACAATACAGTGATTAATCAGAAACAGTAATCCAAAAATATAACCACATCCTTTCACTTAACATAAATCACATGTAAAACACTTCACCACCCAATAATCAACTTAAATTTTAAAATAAACTTCACAGCTATGTACAATGCTACACATAAAGACATAAATAAATCATAACGGTAAACTAAAAATATATGTTAAAAAACTATGATATAGAAAAGTCATCAAAGTATTGCATTTGAAATGAACACACAAGTATGGTTATATCGATTCTTCAACACAAGCATGATGCACAGCAATAACTTCCAGTAGCTTAACAACATTTCACTATTAACATTATACTAGCAGACACTGAATCTATTCTTTCTTGTCTTTCTTTTTCCGAAGCATTTCTGGCAGTGGCGGGTTCTTCACATGGGTGACTACAGATGAGCCGACGTCATAACTCTTGCCTGCCGCCCACTTCACTCCTCCCACTCCATAGCCAACAGCACCCGTTGTGAAGTTGTAGAGCCCGGAGCCCAGACCACTCGACACACGCCATATGACACCGCCCTGGGCCTTCTGTTCTGTTATGAAGATAAACAAAAGTTATTTTGGTATTAAAACACAAAAATGTTATACATAATGGTTATCATTTAAACTCAGAATTATTCTAAGAAGATATAAGTTACACTTTTCAATGCTTCAAAAGTGCCCGGTCATGAATATCCTCCTTCTAGGAATAGGCTGATAATTCTTACTAAAAACAATAAAGGAAGAATGAAAAAACAAACCGGAAGTGACCTTGGAAGTTTATGTAATAAAGTCATTTCAATCAGAAACATAATATTGCCGGAAGTATAATATGTCTCTTTACTAAAAAATATATTAATTGCCCATCTAATCTCTCAGCAGATCTTAGATCTGTTTTTTTTTTCAGATAAATTGCTATCTAACTGTAGATTGTTTGTACAAGATTTTAGCATCATTATACTTAATATTTATTGCATAATATAGTACTTGTTTACTGAGGCTGTTAATTAAGACAAAGTTAACCTTCAAGAATTCAAAAACTCACACTGTAATGAAGCAATTATTAATTATTACTCACACTGTAATGAAGCAATTATTAATTATTAAGTATTTTACAAAGTTGTTATTCTCTTCAAACATGAAAACAATTTATTTTCACAACACAACATGAAACTTAATCACAGCAGTAATAAACTACTTTGGCATTAAATGACTGCATTTTACAATAATTTTATTCAGCTTACAAACCGAAATTACATTATGACAATGATGAGCAAATTTTATCATATGCCAGTGAAAATACAGCACGCTATATTGAATAATCAGCATTACGCTACAGTTGTTTGCAAAACCTGTATCAGCAAACTGTAGTATCATGTGTTGAGTGCTACCAGTAACCTTTTACAGACTGATGTTTTTTACAATATAAAATTACTTTTTGCAACATATTTTTTTCAGAAATTATTCTGAATGTATTGAAGAAAATGCACTAAATTCCTAATGTGATTTATGGGGCCTTCCTGAATGTGGATTCAGGGAAATGTTGAGTTAATTTTAAGTGCAGTGTTGTTGGTTTATAGCAAAAGGTGTGTGATTAAACATTGAAATGATCAATGGGGACATATAATAAAGGAAATTTATGATTATAATAGCTTTCTGACTACCTGCTTCACCTCTCGTTCGGTATTTTAACATGCATCGATTCCGACCACATAAGGATACACATTTACACACCAAACTCAACCTGATACAAAACCTCAGAAAAGTGACCCTGTCATCTTACCCCCTATGTATTTTTTTTTAAACAATTCTAGGATAGTAGGACCACTTTCTAGCATGTCGAAAAATAAAATAGTAACAACTGTGGGGCTACCCCAGTGGAAATACTGCATGTTCTGTTTAAGCTTTTTTTCTGAAACTTCACTCATAGTTCTAAGAATTGAATGAGTACCTGATTGTTCATCTGTTTTCTTGTTGGAGGTAAAGTCCATAGAGTCATGCTCCTTCACATGTTCCGGATTGTCAAGAACATCATTCTCTGTCTCCTTGGTAACCACCTCCACCTGCTCCGACGGCGGAGACTGCAACAAAAGTGGATCAATCACCCAAAATATAGTAATAGGTTTGTGATCTCATTTTGCGAATTATTGTGCAATTGTGGTGCTTGACAAACATCAGCCCTAACCAAAGTATACTGTATGTTATTCAGGCTAACACTCTTATAAATGTATTTTCTCTCTTTAAGCGGAAATTTGACTGTTTCAAATAAGGGGCATACATAAAAGCAATTTATTTTAGCAAGTTACAGTATGGCATTACCTTTATGATGCATGATTTCACTGTCTGATACAGGCTCGTCATCCCTTATTTCTCAAGTTGTTGCCTTTCATCAACATGAAAAATCTTTATCTTGCTGTAACAGAAGTATAGTAGTAGTTTTATTCGTGCATTATGTCAATAACAGTACATTTTACATCAATATAAGATATATCACATATTGTATTTGCATGATATTTAGATAAGTTATATCACAGAAAGTTTTACATGAAATACATAATACTAGATCTACTAAAACAAGTATTACTTCTGGTGTTAATGATAAAGCTACCTAATTTATTACCAAATTAGGCAAATCAAGTTTTACCAAATAAAGTTTAACATAATAAATGACATTGCACAGGATAACCTGTAAAGGTTATTTCCAATGGGGTCCATGTCTAAGGTATTAAAAGCATGGACCGAAATGACACTTGATTTGTCACTGACATTGGATGCCGTTGAGGCTGTTTTAAGATTATGACCATTCAAAGCTTGATGATAGAGTGTGTTAATGACCATGACCTACTCTATGACCTCAAAATCCATAGGAGTCATCAGCTGGCCACCAAAAATCTAAATGTCAAGTTTGAGGGCCATGGGTGCAGGCATTGACAAAAATCACACAGACAAGGTTTTTTCGTTCAAGGTCACTGTAACCTTGACCTTTGACCCGACGACACCTAAAATCATAAGGGGTCATCTACAGGTCAGACACAACACCAAGTTAAGTTTGAGGGCCATGGGTGCAGGCATTGTTGAATTATCACTGGAAACATTTTCGCATTCAAGGTCACTGTGAACTTGACCTTTGACCCAATGACTCCTAAAATCAATAAGTGTCATCTCCTGGTCAGGCCCAACTTCCATGTCAAGTTTGATGATCATAGGTTCAGGCATTGTTGAGATATCACTGGGAGAAAAATGGTAAACTTTTTTGTGTTAAAGGTTACTGTGACCTTGACCCGATGAACCCCAAAGTCATGAGGGGTCATCTACTGGTCAGGCCCTACCTTAATGTCAAGTTTGATGACAATAGGTCCAGGAATTGTCAAGTTTGCTTTCAAGGTCACTGTGACCTTGACCCCTAAAATCAATAGGGGTCATCTACTGGTCAGGCCCAACCTCCAAGTCAAGTTTGAGGGCCATGGGTGCAGGCATTGTTGAGTTATCACTCGGAAAACCTTTTATCGTTCAAAGTCACTGTGACCTTGACCTTCGGCCCAATGACCCCTAAAGTCAATAGGGGCCATCTACTGGTCAGGCCCAACCTCTGAGTCAAGTCTGATGGCCATGGGTGCAGGCATTGTCGAGTTATTACTCGGACAAACTTTTACCATTCAAGGTCACTGTGACCTTGACCTTTGGCCCGATGACCCCCAAAAACATTAGGGGTCATCTACTGGTCAGGCCCAACCTCCAAGTCCAGTTTGAGGGCCATAGGTGCAGGCATTGTTGAGTTATCACACGGACAACCTTTTACCATTCAAGGTCACTGTGACCTTGACCTTTGACCTGATGAGCCCCAAAAACAATAGGTGTCAGCTACTGGTCAGGCCCAACCTCCAAGTCAAGTTTGAGGGCCATGGGTGCAGGCATTGTCAGAGTTATCACTCTGACAAGCTTTAGTCTACCAACCGACCGACCGACCGACATGCCTGTGCAAAGCAATATGTATACCTCTTCTTCGAAGGGGGGCATAATTAATATATGACATTCATCACAAATAAACTACTATCAGTATCACATAATTATATAATATACCACAAATTATACAAATAGTTAAGGAATATTTAAAAATTACCAAAGTAACTATATAACAAGAGGCCCAAAAGGGCCTATGCTCTACTGGCATGGCTCTTGTGGTCATTTTCAATCCAGAGCATGTACGTTTGAGTAATAGGCAACAAATATATAGTTCACTTTTAGTGTTTGGGTTAGCTGAAAACGCTGCACGTTCAACATCGGAGGACAGGAAGTCTTGTAAGCAGATTAGTTGCATGAACTATTTTAATATGTGCCAAGTAAAGGTAATCTGAGGGTAAAATATATTTGCCTTCAAAACTGTACTCATCGTCAAAATTTCATTTCTGTAGCTTTAAAAATAAAAAGTCGGTCAAAGTCAAGGACATCCAAGGACAACATTAATGCTTGTTTAACATTAATGCTTGTTTGCAAAACTGTTCACATGGTCAAAATTTCATTACTGTAGCTTTAAAAATTAATAAGTAAGTCAAAAGGGGTGGGGCCAGCTTTTGCCCAAGGGGCATTATTTCAAATGTTTTCAATTGCATCATATGATGCTCCACAACAAATATCAAAGGTATGGGCCTTGTGGTTTGAAACAAGAAGATTTTGAAAATATTTCTTGAATAAGTCTCTAGGAAAATTGTGACACCCAGGGCAGTGCCAGTGTTGACCCAAGGGGCATAATTTGAACAACCATGGTAGTGGACCACTCAATAAAGCCTTGTTCAAAATAGCAAGGATTTGCATGGTGGTATCAGACAAAAAGGTTTTTAATATTTCCCAATTTAATGGGCGGGGAGTCCTTCCTTTACAAAGAAAAGAGAACTCTTCCCTGGGCCTCCGCCAACGTCGCCGAGGTCGTTTGCATTTGCCGCACTGGTCCCTTACGGGACAATCTCCGTGAGGGGGGGGGGGGGGGGGCAGTAATGACCTCAGGGGCATAATTTGAACAAATCTTGTGACTTTTCATGTAAACTTGGCTAAAAATAGACTTCGCTCATGTAGACTTGGCTAAAAATAGACTTAGCTTAAAATAGCATTTTTTATACTTTCAAGACCCATAATCCAGGCATGCATGGGCAGATCTGGCTGGTTTTCAAAAGGAACCAAGTTCTAATGGATATCTAAATACAGTACAAGTTTCATCGAGATACAATCAAAACTGAAAACTGTATCATGTTCACAAGCAATTGTTTACAGACAAACTGATTTTTTAATACTTTCAAGGCCCATAATCTAGGCATGCATGGTCGGATCTGGCTGGTTTTCAAAAGGAACCGAGCTCTAATGGATATCTAAATACTGTACAAGTTTAATCGAGATACAATCAAAACTGAGATCTGTATCGTGTTCACAAGCTAGTGTTTACACAATAGCATTTTTTAATACTTTCAAGGCCCATAATCTAGGCATGCATGGTCAGATCTGGCTGGTTTTCGAAAGGAACCGAGCTCTAATGGATATCTAAATACTGTACAAGTTTCATTGAGATACAATCAAAACTGAAGACTGTATCGTGTTCACAAGCAATTGATTACAGACGCACGGACGCACGAACACACGGATGCACATACTACGTACACATTACCATCGCATGAGCTCTTCTGGCCTTTGGCCAGTAGAGCTAAAAATTGTGCGTATTTTTAGAAATAAACATGTATTTATCTAATACATAAAAATTATGAATACAAAAAGACAGACTTTTCAAACTTCTCCATCTCCTTTAAGAGGTGAGTTTTGACTAATTTCTTAAAAAACATACTTTGATTCTGTGTCTTTGATGTTATTTGGAAGCATGTTCCAATCCCCTATACCATTATAATAAAAAGAAGCTGCTGTAAAACCACCATTATGTGGGACATAAAATTTAAAGTTGGATCAACTGCCATATGAGTGAACCTCATTACATTTGGCAAAATTATCCTTCATATAACTTGGACATTTGTTATAAAATATTTTGTGTACATGATTTAGCTTAAGTTGTCTACATCTTTGTTCGACATTTAAAAATCCAAGATCAGAAAAACTTGCCACTGAAAGCGAGGTTCTACAATGAAAATTATTAATAAAACGAACAATTTTATTTTGTGCCAGCTGGAGTCTATTTTTAGACTTCATGGTAAGGCCACAGTACCAAGATGATGAAGCATAGTCAAGATGACATTGACCTAATGCATTACAAAGAGTTTTCCTAAGAAATTTGTTTAAAAATTCACCTTGTCTATATAAAAATTTGATTCTAGAGTAAACCTCCTTAACAATATTGTTCACAGTAGATGAAACTGACAAATCAGAGTCCAAAATTGACCCAAGATATTTATTTGTCTGAATCTTGAGACATGATTTCATGGCCATTACATTGAATGCTGAAATCCCCTATTTTGCCAAGTTTACGTTTGGAGCCAAAAAGAATGCCTAGATGAAGGGATAATTTGTTATCAGTTAACCACATGCTGCAGTTTTGCAATTCTTGACCAAGAATTTGTCTAATAATGTCAGGGTCTTTATGAGGAAATAAGATAGCGCTGTCATCAGCATAAAGTATAAGTTTGCATTTAGAACTGATGCTTGCATTAACACATATATAAGAAAATATATTCAAACAAAATGTGTAGCAGGGAGCATACCTAGGGCTGTATTCAGAAAGCTTCTTAATGGAAATTTCAACTTATGTGATTTATTTATTTTTATTTTAAAGAAATGAATGGTTGTAATACCCTCATTTTTTCGCTTTTTTCAATTTGGATATTTCTTTTTCTCATTTTAAAGCTGCACTCTCACAGATATATCATTTTTACAACTTTTTTATTTTTTGTCTTGGAAAGAGCAAATTTTTGCGTAAATATCTGCAAACCAATAATAAAAGATTGCTGAAAAAAAAAAATAAGATCAAAGATTTTCATATTTCTGTTCGAAAATTAAAGTTTTATGGTTTAAACTGTTACTAACGGTTTAAGAAAAATACATAAAACATCAATTTTTATACTTATATATAAAGATCTGTGATCTTAATTTTTTTCTGCAGTCATTAATTACTGGTTTTCATGGATTTTCGCAAAAATTGGCTCGTTCCAAGACAAAAAATAAAAAAACTTGTCAAAACAAGTTGTGAGAGTGCAGCTTTAATGTTTTGGATCAAAAACATTGTTAGTTTTCTTTATAATTAACTTTTTTCACTCAGGTAAAAGTTTCACTAAGATGCTTTATGATTCCCAGGAGACTAATAACACAAATGAAAAGGTTCTTGCTTCTAACAGTATGGGGCAAATGAGTACATGATCCAAAACTGGTTTGCTCAAGGAGGTAAAAATAAATCACAGTACATAGGAACATTTCTCATCATTTTTATTTATTCACTTACCCCCCCCCCCCCCCTTAATTTCTGAATATCATATACATAAGCCTACAATACCTGCCTACATGACTGTGATAAACAGTGATTGAATTAAGCACAATCACCCCCCCCCCATTTTATTTTTATTTTTGGGCTCTGAAAAAGGCTGTCTGCTATAAAATAATATGGTCTGTTGGGTAACAGGTATCATTCAAGCGCATAAGTAAAGGTATCATTCGAGTGAATGAGGAAAAGGACAATCCAAGTGAATGAGAAAAGGTGTCATTCAAGTGTATGAGGAAAGCCATCATTCAAGTGTATGATGAAAGGTGTCATTCAAGTGTTACTGTATGAGGAAAGGTATCATTTAAGTGAATGAGGAAAGGTATTATTCAAGTGTTTGAGCAAAGGTATCTTTAAGTGAATGAGGAAAGGTATCAAGTATCATTCAAGTGAACGAGAAAAAATGAATTTTTTTTTTATCAATTATCTAAATAAAAATTGTATTCATTTAAACATTATCTTGTAATTAGTATTATAGTGGCACAATGCATGTGGCTTCAAGATAGACCTCATAAATAAATAACAACTCGGCCATCTCCGAGGTGTTCCGATTGTTGTAAAACTGTGAACCGCAGCCTTGCAGGTGCCCTTCATGTATATATATTATGTTTTGACAGTATGAAATGAAAAAACCCCACATCAAACTGATAATTATATTTTTGTTTTTATGATATTTTATTGACACCATATGGCAGATTTCACAAAAAAGGCAATTATTTGGCCCATTTGCTTTCATTTATTGTTATTGCATGTCAACATCATATATACAGCAATTGCCTTTCCCAACCCAATAAGAACACCTAATAGAAGTGATTTGTATTAAAATAATGAAAATATTGTGTTAAATAAGGTAAAAAAATGTAAAAATATGCCGATATTTAGGACAAAAAAGACAGAAAATCTTCCCGGTACCAATATACCACTTTTTTGAGGATGCTTTTCAGTAACATCTGGTAAGTATTTTATTCTTGTCTGTTGAATAATGTTTGCAAGAAATGTTAATTAAAACAATAATATATCTAAAATGATTGCATTTCGTTCGTAATATACTTAAATTTTCCGTAATTGCGCATGGTGATAACGTTACGGTAATCTGTCCTCGAATTGTTGTGTAACATTAGCAGACATGATCCACTGCTAACTGTTTTAAGCCTAAACACACCTTTATTAAATCACTAAAAACAAAGACTACGTGTCGGATAAAAACAGTATTGCATGTAACAAGAAATTGGTCATTCCCGATCATAAAGTTTTTTAGGTCTAAAAATGTGTTAATGTAACGCAAAATCTATTCTGTCCCATTTTAGCACCTTTTCTATTCGTGAATAATTTACACCGACTGAGGGTTAACATCCAGGTAGCGATTACTTTTATATTGGACTGGTTCACAGTTGACATTGAAATGATAAAAATAGTGGTGAATACCGTTGATAAAAACTTAATCCAAGTTTGGCTCATTCTGTCCTTCGATGTAACGTTAACATTATGTCACGCTAGCATTAAGACAAGCGCTTAATAAAGCAAGAAAATCGTTGAAATTTGATGACTTTCCCCGAGTCAATCATTCGAACATAACAATGTCGTCTGTAAACTATCGTTTGTAAGTATTCATTCATTAGGTACGTAGTTTATATTGAATTCATACCGCTTTTGTGTTTGATATCGTTATTTATTGGACAGAATTAAGAATGCAAACGTTATAAAATGGACAGAAATATAGATGATAACGTGACAAATGGACATAACTGCAAATGTTACATTGGACAGAAACCTTCTTTTTTTTATAAAACACATATTTATGTTTTGTTTTTTTGTGATCCATTGTATGCTTTTGATACAAGCTTAACTGTTTAATACTTAATCTGAATTTGATTAAGTAAACTGAATGCTTATGTTATAATTGGGACAGAAATATGTTTGCTAATGTGACAAAAGGACTTTTCCCCTAATGTTACATAGGACAGAAGCAGAGTTTGACATCACCAAGAGAGAATGCTTGAGATGAAAGTCAATATTTGTATGCTCATTTTGTGATTCATTGTGTTTCTTATTTGACAAATCTTATTTTTGACACAAACTTGTGTTATATATTGTATCTTTACCTTATTTTAGTCACCTGAATGCTAGTGTTACATTTTGGACAGAACAAAGTGTGCTATTGGACAATAGGACATCTCCCCTGGTGTTGTTACTTTTGGATTCCTGTTTGAACCCCCCCCAGAGTATATAAAAGTTTAAGAACATTGTTTCTGTGCTTCTAAAACTGTTCAATCTAGTGACTGTTTTTATTCAATTTAAAACTGTCCCAGATTAAATAAACTGAATGCCAGTGATAACGATAAATTAGTTAAAGGCCTGGTTAAGGTCCATTTTCATAATAAAACATTGAAAACTGCACAGCAGGTCTTATCAGATTGGAGATATGATAAGACTTTTTCTATTTTCCCTGAACCCCACCCCTGGACCTAGGGTGTGTGGTTACAATTGACTGGTGCATTATGACCAGTGGTATTGTGGCGCAAGTTGACGAACTAAATGTTGTTCCATGTGGAAGGAGTCTGATGAATAGATTTACAGATAATAAATTGACGTTGTATTCTTGTAGTATTTCAAACAAAACTGTTTTTTGAATGTAGCAAAACAATAAGAAGTGTTAGTAAAAGTAGTATCAAAAAGGATCTGTTGCTAAAAATTTAAAATGTTTGAATTTATGGCATTTACGTTTGAGTGTTTTGTTTTAGTTTGTAAGATTGTGAAGACAGCTCTGTGAATTTAATCTCTCAAATCTGCTCCCTTGGTAGAAAACATTACGTATTGTGTTAGTTTTGTGAGGCAATGAGAAAGTACCCCTGGTGGGGATCAAACCAAACACACGACTTCTTGTGTTAGAGGCAGACATATATAACTTAGAACACTCTCATATCTCAACAGAAAGTATGTAATAATTTTATTATCTCTTTCTGAACCATACCCTTGAAGACAAGAAGATGATGTGTAAATCGTCTGAATTGTTTGACTGTTGCAATTTACTTACATTAAACATTATTTTATAAGAATTGTCCTTTGCTGTGTCGGGTTGGATTATATGCAAGGTTACCGCAGGTGGGGTGGTTCTTGTTACAGGTTTTAAAGTTCTGGATGTTTGTTTGCCTTTTTTATGATAAGATCTTTTGATCAGTGTTCATGTCACTCTGTAGGCATTTACAGTTCGGGGTAAAGATTTCTGATCAATCTCTTATGACACTGTGTATATGTAAACAACCTCTGTAAATGGATCTTAATCTAATGCACCAGTCAATTGTAACCACGCCCCTCCCCCCCCCCAGGTCCGGGGAATAGCGGGGACTTTGACTTTCGGTCCATCAAACCCTGGGTAAAATCCCCGCCCTGCGGGGACGAACTGATGGTAAAACCCCGGCCAAATGTCCCCCGTACCCCAGAGACTCTATATAAGTCAATATCTCCGCTATCTTGGCACTAAGACAAAACCACCGCACTCACACGGCCATGCGGGGCCACCTGGAAAGTAAAAACACGGCCCTTTTCCCGGCTATCCCCAGTATACCCCCGGACCTGGGGGGCCGTGGTTACAATTGATTGGTGCATAATTGCCTAATTGTCTTATCAGATCTCCGATCTGAGTATCCTGCTGCGCAGTATGGGATATTTTAAGATAGAAATGGACCCTTAATGGCCCTGAGCCGATAAACCTACCGGTAAACACAGGAAATTGGCCCCTACTGTCAAACCAGTGTGATTAGAAGGAGATGCACAGCGGGGGATTATCATGCCAAATATTCCTTAAATTAGGCCTTAAAAGGGGGAGGGTCACTTTTAAAAGGCTTAAACTAGGCCTTTAAGACACACAACAGTCTGATCTTTAGTTCTGTTGTTGGTTTTTCGTATTGGAAGTTATTCTATCCAGATTGGTATATTTTTTTACGAGACTGTTTAATCAAACTGCTGCGGGAACAGTGTTTCCAGGATTCGTCATTCAGTCTGACACCATATAAACTTAGGTCAGCAGTGTATTTATAAATCAGCATGAACAAAACTAGTAGGAACTATATGAGAAGCAATAGAATTATATTGTAACAACAGGTTATTAAAATCTCAAATGAGTAAAACATTATAACAACATTTAAACTAAATGAAGAGTCAAAGAAACTATTTTCAACTGTAGAAGCTCATAAAATGTGTACGTCTGTCACACTGCAACTTCGTCAAATCTTGTATGATTATTATGATTTTTTTGTGATTATCAATTGACCGTGTTTATCAATCATTTATATAGTTTGTTTTATACTGTATCAAGCTCAAACAGTCTGTGGTAGGTCTGTATTTTATTTTGTTGTGAAACATTCTGTCCAACTGCTAATGTGACATACTGCTAATGTTACTCATTCTGTCTTGTGGTAACACTAGCACATACTCGCAATTAGCAATTTATAATATATATGTTTAATATCAAAGGTAATGATAGTTGCACCATACTAGAGACATTTATATTACCACAACAAAACATTTATGTTTATAGCTTATCTGATCTGATATAAAAAGAAAACCTATGTTTGCAGAAAACATTTTCTGTCTTGTTGTCCAATTAGGGTTTGTTTCAATAAATTTATTTGAGAAAAACGAAACAATCTTTATTTTTTGTCTGTACAATCTGTTTTATAGATAAATGAACCATTTAGTGCAAGACAAAATACTTCTTTGGATCAAAATATTAAAAAAAAACAAGTTTTTACCGGCAATATTGTAACACTAGCACAAATGGTATGGTGATACAAAATTCTTTTTTTTATAAAAATGCATGAATAAATCATTGCAAATGTTCTAAAATATGATAGATAAGAAATTGCTGTAAAAGATTATGTTGAAATCACAAATCTGCAATTAATTTTAAAAATCAATATTCGCCGGGAACTTTTTGGTCACCAAAACGTGAAATCTGCCATATGCTTTAACCTGGAATCCCGATCGGACTAACTACCCACTTTTGGTACAAAACAATTTGTACGTGAGCGATTTGCCATACCAATAATGATAAAAAAATCTGTCAACGTACTATTATTTGGACTAACTTGAACACAACACTCTTATTCGTGAATCAAACTCAGAGTAACATTCTCCATGGGAGAATATACAAAGCACTCGTGATGCAACAACCCTTTATAAATATGAAATGTGCAAATTAATGATTCTGTGGCTAGTCTGTAGACTAGTCTAAAATAATAGACATGTTATACGGGATTCTTCCAATCCCTAACGTCTCAACAGGAATGTGCAAAAAACGGGGGTGTTTTAAAAATATTGAAATTGTTTTAAGTGAAGTATTTTATGGTTGAAATTGATCATAAAGAGTTATATTCATATTTTACCATGTAAGTGAAATGTTATTTTGCACTAAACAAGCATTTAGTGCATTAAAACAAGTTGTTTACCTTTCCAATAAAATGAAAGTTGACTGACACAGACAACAATTATGCGAAGGGTAACAACTCGGCCATGGCCGAAATGTTCCGAGCAATTTAAAACTGTGCCCTAAAGCCTTGCAGGTGCCCTTCATGTATATATCGTTATGTTTTGACAGAATGAAATGAAAAAAAAGCCGTCAAACTCATAATTATAAGTTGGATATTTATTTTTTTGTGTACGGAACTAATATAAAATAACATTATCTGGTAATATTTCTTGTTTTTATGATATTTTATAGACGCTATATGCTTTAACCCGGAATCCTGATCGGAACAACTACCCACTTTTGATACTAAACAATTTGTACGTGAAGGATTCGCCATATCAAAAATCTAAAAAAATCCGTCAACGTACAATTGGACTAGTCTGTAGACATACTGGCAGTGAATCAAAGAAGTTGACTTCAATCATCCATTTATCAAATTCTCGCTTCAGTCACCGAGAAGTGTATCTTTACGTTGGTAAAGATTTCCCCTAATGTTGGATGAAAAAATACAATTTACCTTGAAAACCTCTTCAAATATTAACATTTGCCACGTTGAAATTTCACTGTGTTTACAATTTTCATGAATTCTTCTAATATTTTGTTACCACAAATTTGATTGGTTAACGGATATGTTTCTTAGCCAACCAATACACGTTTAACAACTTCACATCAGTGATCTGTACACAGAAAAAAGTCCAGTTCAGCAATCGCAATCTTCCATCGAAATGAACTTATCACTTCATGTCATCTAACTGACTAGTATACAACTTCATTGGCTGATGCATTCACAATGCTAAATCTGACACAGGGATTATCGGATGAGTGGCAGTAGGCGAAATTTTAAACACCAGCGAAAAGTGAAGAATTCTTAATGATTTACGTCTAGTACTCAATGACTGCCTACCTGCAAATTCATTGGCTTAAAAAGTAGGTCGTATTCTAATCTTACATAAAGTTTGAAAATAGGAATTAAGAAAATAACATATTCGTAGGTAAAAAAATAAATGCTTATTCCTGTTAAACTCTAGCCAACACTCTTAATTAGCAACATCATTGACAGGACAACAGAATTGGGTCACTGAACTATTCGTAGCTGGATGAAAAAATGTTTACAATGTCAGTAAACGTTCAAATCACATGGAGGGTAAAATCTTTTTGCGCATGCGCATCGGAAGGCTATCGTACTAGGATGAATGCGGAACAATACGACACTAACTAACGCGACCATGCGATGATGAAAACACGACAGTACGATGATGATACTGCGACAGTACGATATGATGAAAATCGCGACAATACAATGATGATAACGCGACAGAACGATGATGAAATCGCCGACAGTACTGTATATGTTGATGAAAACGCGACGTTGTAAGAATTGTACGCATAATTCCATGACTATTGTTTTTACATTATATATATCTCGATTAAGGTGTTAAATACATGTGTGACTGTCCTACTTACTCAGTTAATAAATTTTAATGATACGATTTGTTAACCTTTAGGTACAAATTGATGTATTGTTCGGCATTGATCTTATAATTAATGTATTATATTCATGTTTCTTTATGTTTTCGTATAACATTTTAATACGTACCCTTTTGAAATAACATAAATTTATGCTTACGTTTTCATTCTAAGCATTTATGTGTGTGTGCGTGTGTATGTTCTTTCAGAAGGCCACATTGTAAATAAGTCGTGTGTTATGTTTGTTTATAATTAAATATATGATGCCTATGTCTTAATGTGTTACCTTCTTTAAATAAAGTTATTATTATTATTATTATTATTATTATTATTATTATTATTACAGTACGATGATGATAATGCGACATTACGATTATGAAAAGACGACATTACGATCCCACGATAATGAAAACGCGAAATCACGATACTACGATAACGAAAACGCGAAATATATAGATATGGATAGATTTATTTTAGCAAGGAATGCACATACATGGACATTTAAAATAAACAACATGTATAGTAAATAGCATTATACATACATGATATTATCAATAGCCATGACAGGCACACCACATCAAGGATGACAAAAACAAAAGAGAAAACTTAAAAATTTAAGTAATACTATAGCTGTAATCGAAATTGCACAAATATATTAAAAGTTAGACTTTATGCATTAAAATAAATATTGCCGTAGTTGTATCACAGTCACTTTACATATTTTAGTAACATAAAGTTATATTTGAGAAAGTTATATATAACTATCACATTAAAGTATGAATATGACAGTATGTAGTACTTATAAAATACGAGGTTATGTTAAAAGAGTTCCTTTACTGAAAATCTTTAAATAAATAAATGAAAAAAAAGCTTTTTAATAGCATAACTAATTATGCCAAATTATCTAAAAAAAAGATTCTTTACTAGCAATTTAAAAACAGGTAATATCTTAATCTGTGCGATACAAGATGGCAACTTGTTCCATAATTATTCATTTTAAATCGCGATATTACGATGGTGAAAACGCGAAAGCTAGGACGATGGTGAAAACACGACATTAAATCGCATTTGCATTATTAGTAGAAGGGCGCCGACTATATTTGATATTACTTTAGAAATATTCCAACTTAGGGACTAGTTCATATATTGCAGAACAATGCTTTCAATAGTTTCCACGTTGCATGATAAAATATGAAGTTTAGTTTGTTTTATAAAACTTTACACTTTAATTGATCATGAAACCTTGAATTATAATAGCCCTGCTTATCGTTTTGATTTTAAATACCAACTCAATCATAGCAACTCGGCCATCGTTGTTGTTGTTGTTGTTGTTATTGTAGATTCCTCCGCTAGTTGATCGGAGCACCCTATCGGAATAGGTAATGTTGGTTGCTGCTGTTGAAGTTTTCGTTAAGGTCTGGTTGTGTATATTTTAAATTTGTTGTAGTTAAGCTGGGATGTCGGTCATAGAATGTGATAATAATAGAGCCTTGAGGGCATAAGTCATTAAATCACTAAAAAACTACTGCATCACGAGTATGATAAGATCCGTTACAGTACTAGTCACACTACACTAGCTACGTAAAACTAAAAAACATTGCTTAAAACTGATTAACAGATATGTACACACACGTAGTAACGTTTGACGATATATTTATCGACACATAAGTCTAGAGCCACTACACAGTAACCATATAAGTCTATCGCATGGTATGGTATAATACTATGGCTAAGTATACGGTAATAAGCCTGATAATATCAGCTGGCAGTAAATAATAATGTTCAGACTAGCAGTTGAGAAATTGAGTGATGAATATAGCAGTTTTCCTGGCGCGAGACAGTTCAACTACGGGGGCTGGCACTGCTGTTTCTTCAGTATAAAGTTCCTAGCAGAGTGCAGGTCATACACTAGCTGTCTGCTAATTCTCTCTACTTGCAATAGAGTTTCACTGTTGGTGCCAATAATGTCTCTAATGGTTGGGGCGGAGCAGTCAAGAATACACTGAGTAAGGAGTGTTGGGTTATTTGTAATGGTATCACTAACCTTAATGTTAAGTTCATTTGTCAGGGTATGGGCAAGACGTATAATGTGTTTTTTGCCGGGCATGTTGCAGTGATAAGCACTGCGTGAGAAAATGTTCCCTATCTTCAGGGCCAAGGTTGCATAGGGTACAGGTTGGGTTAACCAAGTGTTGATTAAATTTGTGTTTGTTTGCTTGCAAAGTGTACGTGCCAGTAGTATCTATCATCTCCGAGATAGATACAGGCCGAGGTGTTCCGATTGATATAGATGAAGGTTACACGGTACTATTAAAATATCCTTTATGCCTGTAAACCTCCTACGCAGTAATCTCCCTTGGTGACAGCAAAAATGCCGAGTTTTGAAAAATTAACCTTGAGCTTATTTGTTTGTTTTGAAAATGCCATTCGAAAGAATGAACTCCAGATAATTCCCCTTTGATATATAGTATTTTTACCCCCATTCTATATACTCATATGAGTGAAATGTGTTACATAAACTTGTACAAAATATAAAGCAAGGAGTTCACAGAACATGCCGGTACAAATAAAAGGTGAATTTCATGCTATTGAAATCTATGTATTAGACCATTGACTCTATTTAATCCGAAGAAACGTATGTATATTTTTGTTATTATTCAGTTTTAACCGGAGGATTAGCTTGGGAAAAAAATAACCATAATGTCCTTCGAGCATATGTACACCCAACATAAAACAAAATATTATCATTGAAATAATAACCATTTTTGGTTATCTGCATGCATGTTTTTCTTCTAATTTCATTGCGCCGACTTGATGCTATGCATCAACTTTTTTCTTGTCATATATACTGTCGTATTATCGCGTTTTCGTTATCGTAACTATAGCGTTTTCACCATTGGTATTTCGCGATTTCATCATCGTACTATTGAGTATCGCGTTTCAGACTAACCGTACGTGACATCTACAGACGTAAACGCTCGCCCTACAGAACGCAATAGTTCAGTATGGCGAGTGGCTAACGTTTTGTATCCCTCTTGCAACGCAACGATACACTGCAATCGGGGAAACAAACAGCGAAATTTACGCGTTAACCGAACCCACTTTTTCAGCTGCCATATGCTACACATACATTAAATTAACTGATCAACCTTGTGACTTACATAAAGATTGAACATATGAATATGGAAATGGCATATTCGTAAGAGAACAAATATTTCAAAGTTCTTGTTAAACCCTAAACGAAACTCTTTCCAACACCATTCACAGGAAAACGGAATTGAATCACTGAACTACACGTACAATGTAGCTGGACAAAGAATTGTTTACAATGGTTGTATAATAATCAGCTGTTCACTTTTTTAGTTGTCATATGATTAATTTACACATTTTAGGGGAGTTTCTGCATGTAAATCTGTGAAAATGGAATACGTTAACTTTATTCTGTGTGTGGCAATTGTAATAATGGCTAGATCATTCGGTGTTTCATTCAAAACTGTTTCGGGAGGACCAATTTTCGTTTCAGAGATGTCAATGGACAGTGTATACAAAGGTTCAAAGTTCAGTAATGACAAAGATTACATGCAGAAAAGACAACTTTTTATTGACACAGAGGCCCAGGAACGGGTTGGTGGTGAAATAGTGATGAACCTGGACGAAAAAGCACTAAACAATAGAATCTTGGCAATGAAAAAGAAAGAGTATGATGCAGCCCATTATCAGGGCGGTTCGTTTGCTCCACAAATTAACTTCCTTCAATCCAAACCGTTGTATGAAAAAAGTGATATCTTCAAATTGATTCAGAAAATGCCAAAAGGTAAGCTGTCATCACAGGGCTAGGATAATAACGAATTGCCACCCATGTTGGTACAACATAAACTGCAGTTTTCGTAGGATAATACCGCGATAGTTTTCCACGATTGTGATAAGAACTTGCAATGATAATAGACGATAACAGGCGATAACTTACGACCTCTCACGTTTGTAGTATGATAGTTGATGGCCGATGACGATGCATTGCGGAAGGCAAGCTTTTAAAACGTTTCAAGACGATTCGATACATATTTATCCATATTAGGGCGCGTATGAAAACTTCTACACCTGTCTGTTGAAGACATTTGAGCAGTGCACATCTGATAAATAAGTTCCTGGCACCTGTTCAGAGGCTTCATCTCTCCTAATGATCTTCATGACAGTTTACATGTAGTCGAACCTTCATTTGTTGTTAATACATATTCATTCATTATTTTATGAATTATTTGTAATAATTGTACATCCCATAATAGATTTATATATTGCTCGATTACTCCCTGCTTATTTGTGAAAACAACAAATTAAGGCAAGTGTGATGCATTCGTGCATGCAGTTCTATCGTCAAAGAACGATTAAAGTTCTCCATCAAGAAATATTGCCGTGACAAATCGTATTCTGATTGTAAATAGCGTTTAAAAACATACTGTATAGAACATGAGCTAATTTTGAGTATAGTCGTACTGATTTGTCATAGAAAAGAATGACGGTACGTCATCCTCGGTAACCAGGAGCGGCTACAGGAATTAACGTTGTCTAGAGGGGGCGTAACTTAATGGCGCAGCCTTTTGACCATGATGCGACCCTCCCTTAGAACCGAAAGTAGATGGCATTAACTGTTTGCATGGTGATTATGGGCTACTCTCTTTGGGTTTTAACCATCTAGTCGGAAATTGTGCATTTTGAGCGTATATTATTACTTTTTTTCTCCGACACTGATATAAGAAGTGATTTTAGAGAGGTGCGCCCCCTCTAATTCCGCTAGTGGTTACCCATGATGTGCCACGACCACTGATGGCGTTACATATGTGCCCGATAAAGTTACATATATACTAAGGAAAATACCTTAGCTAAACCGCGGCGTTTTTTGAAACTTTAAAACTGTCGTGGGACTTGACGATTTACCAGGATCACCCACGACTCACCAGTATTCATGAAAATGAGCAACGAACGTATTCACGATTTGTCAATAACCTCCACGATTCTCTTAACCATGGGCAATCAAAGTCCAAACCGAAAGTGAAAGCCATGCTTCACGGTATATGTTTCAGTAAAATTGAAGACAGGTAACGTACGTCAGCAGTTTTACTGACGGTCTACTCAATTGGGGCCTATGAGAGTAATTACTGGAGCTTTTATTTCAAGTTTCAATTCATATACCATTCTTATGTTTGAATGATCATGCCTAACAATACATGCACCCATACGTGCTGAATGCATGGTCATTTAATTTTTTGAACAACCCCAAAAACACACATGTATGCATTCATATCCATTTGACTAAAATATAAATGCGTTCAAGCTTAATCCATTCTGGTTTCCTTTCGAAGGTGGTGCACTCCACTTACATGACGTATCAATAACGGACGTAAACTGGCTCGTTGGTAACGTAACGTACCGAGACCACTGCTACATGTGTAACGACGTTAACGCCAACGACAGCATCGTCTTCCACTTCTTCCAGAATCCGCCATCAAACCCTGGTATTTGATAAGTAGAAATTGTTTGTAGTATATCAAAAGCAAACGTCATGTTTCGCATTCTTTATTCTATTTTATTCAACTGCATGTTTCTTATTGAATGACGCAACATAAAATATAAATGCTTATAAAATTAATGATTATAAAATAAAATACGAACATTTTAAACACTTGTGTACTTTATGAATTTGTATGATAATCTTTATCTATATATCATAGATAGGACGAATATAATTTATTGCCGATTTCATAAAGAAGATATCGCACATGGATCTGTGTTATTTGTTAATCGATATTCATACCAGATGGACATTAGTTGCAAACAAAATGGACATCTGCCGATACAGTAATTAACTAATAGCTAGTATCTATCGTAATCACAGTTCACACTGGCTCAATGTCCACTGATGCTATGGCATCGGTTGACTACATGTTTCAGGGTGTCCCTGGAAGTTGGTAAACGATGTCCGGGCGAAGTCCAATAATGTCACAGCTTTTGATCAAATGTACGTCTCTAAAAAAATTAACTACAAAACTAGACAATAACATATTACAATGAAGCTTTGTTTTTAAGACAACCAGTTTTTGTATTTTAAAATATAAATGTTTGTTCGACCTCACCTTATTTGATCATGTCCGTATAATAAGTATCTGTATTTTATTTCATCTTTTGTATCACTGTGTATTCACCATTGTGTTTTATTTATTTATTATATTATTGTTACAAAGACGATGTGCATTGTACAATTCTAAAAAAATATGAGGTCCTGTTCTTTTCTATTAAGCATGTACATATCCATTCATAGTACGAATGTAGCCATTACGAGTAAAGTCGTTACTTCTTTCATACATCGCTTATGTATTTGTAAAACTTACTTTGACTGTACAATCTTAGGAGCGCTACGTGTGAACAGTTCAAATGTTCTGTAGAAGTAAATAAAAAAAACATGTACTTTAAATTATTGTTTGCTTGAAGAAAATTAATATCTCACTACATATTTTAACTTTTTTGTTTTATTACGTATAATCTTGAGTTGTGCTCGGATATTAGACGTTGATATACTGTCATGTTGTTAGTCTGAGGAGAGAAACATTGAAACCTGATCTTCCTTTCTGGACATGTTGGGTAAAAGTTCAAACGTTGTCATATTGTTTTTATCAAATACCATATAACGTTTGTAATAAGAAGGACGTTTTATTTAGATTGATCCATGTTTTTTATAACTGCTACATACAAGACTGTCGAAAACACAGACATTTAACTTTCCGTAACAGGCTGCTTGAGAGCATGGTGATGACGCCTGAACTGGCTGACGCGGACATTAACGTGATATGGAAGGCGTTCACGGGCGCCCTCACCCGCGCTGATGGCCTCATTTCCTACAGGTCCGTCTTCAGGGATTACTTTTATGAGGCATTGACAGAGTTCCAGGCAGATAATGTACAGTACATTGAGTTGCGCGCGGTTTTTCCTGGGGTAATCAATACGGACAAATAATACACAATCGCGGCTTAGGTTTACAAGTTAAGCTTAAGTACCCATTACATCTGAAGCCTGCTGACTACGCCGTTGCTTCCCCATACTTATACTGGTTCACGTACTATCGTGTGCTTACCCCATTCTGCTAAGTACACAAGCCAGGTGCATTCTCCATTTCGTTATGTACATTCTTCATTATGTTATGTCTACTGATTGATATGTTATGTACGTTTTATACTTCGTTTTGTGCAGATTCCATTATATTAGGTGTACTAATCATTGTATTAGGTGCACTCTCCGTTTCGTGATGTGCAAACTTCATTATGTTATGTGTACTAATTAATATTTTAGGTGCGTTCTCCATTTCCTTATGTGGACACTTCATTGTTTTATATGTACCAATCATTGTGTCTTATAATTTGTCCATTTTGTTACGTTTATACTTCATCTAGTACCCAGCAAACATTTTATATCGGCCTGATGTCGGGCTGATATGGAAAACTTCATCGGCCCGACATCGGCATTTACATCGGGCCGATGTCGGATGTGCAACACGGCTCGACATCGGGCCGATGTCGGCATATTGTAAAAAGTCGACATTTAGCCAGCATGATGCCGAGATCCTATTTCGTCCCTATTCTCATACAGCCTGATTGTCATGCTCAATGACAACAGAACATGATAGTTAAACACAATATTTTGTCTTGGTTTGTCAGAGAGAAACATATTTATGCGATGAAAACCTTCCATAAACCTACAGGCACATTATAAACTCACATATTCCTGCATAAGAAAATAAACTATTTGATCTTACAATTTTTTATTATCATTGCTTTAAATATTCAAACAATAGGGTTATCACAGAATGTGGATAAAACCCTTAAACAGTTTTATCAAAATGCACAAGTTATGATACACAGACATGCCATAATACACATAGACTGTCACTCTATAAATAAACAAACAAAATAAGACTTGAAATAAGATTAATTTCATTGAACACTACTTAAGGTAAAGCTTCTGCATTAAACATTAAGGGTTTTTAACATAAGATTTTTTTTTCCTCCTGGTGTTCCAAGTATGCACTCAGACATCTGCGCCTGCCTCATTTCCCTCGGAATTTCACAACAGCCTGTGGAATAAGTACTTGTACTATCAATACAGAGGTAGAGATAAGTTTTTTCAGGATATGGGTATTTACAACACAGATATGGTGTAACTGTTGGGGGATCTTGAAGTTACTGTTGTGATGCTTGCAGAACAGTCCTGCCATTGCCACTGTCACATTTAAAGGCCTTGGTGGTGTTGTCACTGACATTTATATATGCATTTCTCGGTTATTCTGATCATTTCTCCCCTTTAGGTAAATTTAAAGGTTGGCATAGTCAACTTGCTTTTTCTTAAGTGTGAAATAGCCTATATCACCTACTTTTTATCAATACTTTCTATCTTAATTCATAAACAGAATGATGTATCATAAATTAATTTACTTGACAAAAAATACATAAATGCAGACATACCATCCTGACAGACTGAAGGTTACTAACATAGTATGAAAAAGTTCAATATAAATGGTTACATAGACATACCTCCCCTATGATCGCCTTTATTCCTCATTTTCAGAATCTCAATTTGCAGTTGTCCGCTCTCTGCCACTTCGATCTTTCCACGTTATACGATACTGTTAAATAAAATGTGTGTCAATTATGATTCATAATTGATAAGAAAATGTTCTTTTTAAATTTGTCTACAATGGAAGCAGATAAATTAATCGTTCAAACCCAACCCAATCATCAATGTTATACTTTGCCTTTGTGTGCACATGATTTCGCATGCTACCTTAATGTTGATTTTAATCAAACTGATAAAACAACAAAGAGAACTAGTCACGAAAATATATTACACGAATTTCTTTTCAACATATTTACTTGAAATAAAAGTATTTATTACTTTCGAGAAAAAAAAAACTAAATACAAAAAGAATAGTACTATAAACATTCCTTATATTCACGCGCTCAACAACGATTCAAACAGTACTTACCATTGATAATCAAAGTGCTGAAAGCACTGATGTACTAGGGCTTCATTCAGGGGAATGTTGACAACCATGTTCTAAGCATTGAAAAAATCGGCTCACATCACAAGGGGTGACTGTTTAATGGGCTAGCTTAAACTTTAGACTAAAACTGCTTGCAAGCTGCAAAGGAAATTTGAAAAATCTAGTTAAGTGTGTGTAGAGTGAGGGGGGTGGGGGGCTAAAGCGTTAAATCAGATAAAGTCATAATTCTTTTGAATTTGTTAAAGTCGTTAAATCAGACTTGTACAAATTAATTTACGTGGTTGGCACACATACTTCTTTAATTTGATCAATTCCTTTTATATCAAAGGACTGTTATTTGCAGTTTCAAAGAAGATTTTCAATGATGTAATTATATACTATATAGGAAACATGTCGCCTCTTTTTCAGGGGAACTTTAAACCACAGGGCCATACTTTAAACAATCTTTGTAAAAGACATCTACATTGTACACCTATGTCATACACAATGCTAACTATTAGGAAGAAGTTTTTATTTAAAAAGTTAAAGAGTTATTTTCTCCCTCTTAATTTGTGCTTGGTATTTAATTCATATAACATGTTACCATGATAACTTAGTGCTGTTGATAAATGTTGTATCAACGTCAAAATCACGATGTCAGTCCGACGTCGCAATTAGACATCGAACCGACGTTGTGATTTGGTTATTGTTTGTAATAAGTTGTATTTTTCAAGTTAATACATGATATACACATGATGTAACAAGAAGTTGCTCGAAAATCGTGATACTGCTGCAAATAAATATTAAAATTCGATCATGTTATTATTCAAGTTGCTTCCCTTGTCTGTGCCCTTGGTTTCTGTAATTGGAATTTCCGCATGGTGTCGCATGTTTATAGACTTTTTTCTTTCTTTTTTTTGTTGTTGTTAAAATTCATCTTGTTAAACAAAAATTAGCATAAATAATTATATCGATAGCTTCTAATCATGTCATTTAGATAATTCCGAAAAAAATGCATGTTTAATTCCTTATCTTAAAATAGACGCGCGCAATTTTGAACCCATTTCGATCCGCCATATTGCTCATGAGGTGTACGAATATTGAAGAGAGAGAAAGAGTCAAATACTCCTCTAAAGACTCGACGGATCATATTTTAAATAATACAACAAGGTAAGTTGATACAATGCATGATGAACGGTTTATAGCAATAATTTTCTGGTGTTTTACAAGGTTGTTTCAATGAAATGTTAGCATACATGTAATTCAACCCGATTCGCCCTCAATTGACATCGCGCCGATTTGTACTTTTTAGTATGAAAAAACAATGTTAATTGTTCTCTTGAATAATGTCTGTAAATACTAGTAGTTTTTGTGTAATTTTCATCTTTGATCAGGGTCCGAAAGGCCCATGTTATTTACAATTGTTTTTGTTAAATTCAATGTCATCCAGCAAAATTATATATATTGTTATCAATTTCATATTATTATGTACCCCTTTTTGACAGGTTTATGACGGATAATGTAATGCCTAGCTTTACCGTGAAGGGGAAAAGGAGAAAATGACTTTCCAAAAGCAGTTTTTCAAGGTGTTCAAGGTAATACTTGCCAAGTCAAATCTGCTTCTTGACAGTAATCATTTAATTATGTTATTATTAAAGTGAGTACCAGGTATAATCTTGTGCATTCACCTCTTATAAAAATACCACTTGTGCCCGCTCAAGGAAAACAAAGCAATGATTCACTGGAATTGATTTCATAAGCGATAGCTTTGATCACAGATTCCAGTAACTGAAATAAGTAAAACAATTAAAAGATAATGAAAAAATACAGCAAATATTGTACCAAAACTGGGGAAATTTTGTTGTGTGGAATTTGATATCAAATCTTTATTCTCAGCAGTTTCAAGTCAATATAATTTTTTTTGACAAGATTGTTATGTATTTCAGCAAGTGTCACTGTGTTTACTGCTACTGAACATGAGGTTGATGGGGCAATTGGATCCTGTCTGAAGTACGCTCCAGACAGACAAGGAGGTGGAGGACGACGAACTATTTACACAAGTTAATTAACATACATCTCTAAACTTTCAATTAACAATGTGTCATTTTAATAATTTAATGTGCCTTTATCATTCAATACTTTTAGTGTCTGTACAGATTTGTTGTGAAAATAAAACTTGTACATCCTCTGAGTTGTTTGTTAATTAATGTAGGTGAATGCTGCGGTAATTCCTAATTACCTGTTACCTGTGTGGTATGCATATTTATGCTATGGATTTTGGTCGTTTTCACGACATTGTTTCAACGTCGTAACTCCGACGTTGTTTCAACGTCGTGATTTCGACGTCTAAAAAACTTTCATTTTCAACCAATATACAACATTTATCCAACGTCAGTTTCTGACGTTGTTACAACGTCTTTCCAACGTCAATTGTTTGCTGGGCAGAGAGTCGTAAGAGGTCTCCTTCTTCTGAGTCAAATTCACAAGCTCCTCTTGTATTTCCTTGTTTTCCTCCACTAGAGACTCTATGGCCTCTTGAACTTTTCGCGAAGCCTTTGTCTTCGGTCGAGCGCCATTTTCTGATGCCGCCATTTTTTAAAGTCAAATACTGGACGTCTGGACGGGACGAAATTAAACTGAACAATGACCAGATCGGATTAACACCTATGCGACTATGGGTGACTGCGCATAAAAGTAGTTCCCATAATTATAACATTTTATGCTAAAATGTGGTAACTGCGTTTTGATCCGGATATGGCGGAATGTAATATTTGATTCTGGTAGTTTTTTGTAGATTTTGATTTTACTCAGCTTGTGCCTTGTGGTGTCCGAATCTGCAAAAATCTACTTGAGTCGAATACAACCTCCTGGATCAAAACGCAGTACTTATAACCCTATTATGTACAAAACCTGTTACCCCGTGGACAGAGCATCTTTTACCCACAGGGCCATTGTAACTTTGAACAATCATTGTAACAGACAACTACATACATGTACAAGATGCTTAAGGAAGTAGTTTGGAAAAATTTAGAATTATTTTCTCCATCTTAATTTGTATGCATTAGATAACTCAATAAATGCAGCAGTTGGCCATTCTTATATTGTCCTCTGTCACTGTCCTGATAGCTCCCTATCTCAATATATGCAAAAGGTTTTAGATTCATGATTCCCTGGTCCAATATGTCAATATATAATACAGAAAGAAGATGTTGAATGTAGAATCAAGAAGCTTTCTTTTCAGGCACTCCAAATTGAATAGTACTGTAACATTTGGAGTGCCAATAATTTGTTGGATTCCTAGGCAACAGGTATCAGGTGTTGCAGTACATTTGGCAAATACTTTTCACCCGTCCTTGTAAATCTAAAAAAGCTTTCATTTCACAAAATAGGTTCATATGACTAAATTAAGGTTGCTAAATCGGAGTTTGAATAATTCTGAAAACTAGATGTGCCTTTAATTGCAGCAATTTGAACTCCAACTCATAATGTCAATTAAGCTGGTTATGCAACACTGCAGTTCCTTGGTGTTGGGATTGCTTTATTTTCTTGAATAAACAAGCAGTTCTTGTGCTGGAAAGTACAATGCATTAACATGCATTTTTCTTGCCCTGACTCCATCCAAGCCTTAAATCTTAGATCAACATGTACTTGGGGCTATGTGTAATATCAATGAGAACTATAAATTATGTTCAATTTAGTGCCACTTATGATATTTCATTCCATATACAAAAACACTAACATGTTCAAACCAATATCCTATGTTATGATAAAACCATTGCCAAGTTGGTAATTTGAAAAGTCAAGAAATTATATCTGGTCAGGGTTTGACATAGTCTTTCTAGACAGCTGGACTTGTTTTGCAGTTACTTTGAAAATCTTAAAAAGCTAAACTGAACAAGACTTGAGCAAAAAATTCACAATACCAAAAGGGTTTTTAAAGACTTATGAGATCATTCTCACATCACCAATACCATTAGTTCTTATCTACAAACTTAAGTCAATATAATAATTGATGTTTTACATAAATATTGCAATGAATAAAACATATTGCAATAAGTGCCAATAACATAGCAATCAAGTATGATCACTATAGGCCTAAACATTAGATTTCAACATTTTCCTGATAAACAATAAATAATTTTACTTAACAATTTTCTCATTTTTTACACAAGCTGAAAAAATGGTCTCTTCTTGAATACTTCACATATTTCATGGCTTTCATCATTCAAACTAACATTTCGCTTGTTATTTCAATATTCAATGATTGTGTAAACATTCATAAATGATGGTTAAAATTAACATTCATGCTAATCATGCCTACCAAAAGCGCCTGACTGACCAATCAGTATCCAATTTTGGCAGGGCTTATTGGTGTTTAATTGAAATCAACCATGACCTCCCACAATCTGCACTGATCAACAGTAGTTAATGAATTGTTTCAATTGTTCTTATTTTCATAAACTTAGAAAACACAACTGCAGTGAATAAAATTTATTCCTCATCACTGAGAGAAAGTTTAGAAAAATGAACGAAGCCGAGTTACATCTAGTAGGATATCAAATCCTACAAATGTATTCATCATTTTTTATAACCGTATTTAGTAAATGTTAAATTTTTGTATGTCTAAAAAGTTTAATTTTTTGGTATATCAAAGAACATTTGTGTGTATAAAGTTGATGATATTTTGTGATTCATTTCATTTCATTCCTGTTTCATTTAGTGTTCAATCCCAAGCTTTCTTGTTCACATTTAAGTGAAGAAAAGTCACTGATCTGAATAAATTCATTATAATGTAAGGTCACATAAAAGATATATTGTGCTTTTTAAAAATAACATTTTTTCATCTGTTTAAAATTATGTCAAATGAAGTGCACTGACATTTTATTATGTGTTTAAAGCTGCACTCTCATTTTGACAACTTTTTTTTATTTTTTGTCTTGGAACGACAATATAATCATTTTTAATGGAAAAAACACGAAATAACTGCTATTAATAAATCATTTGTAAACTATGGGGATCATCAGTAGTAAGTTTCAATGCATTAATTGTACACATCGATACCAAGTTTATGTCAATTTTCTACAATTTTCTTTAAATTTTTGCTTTTTCATCATTAACTTAGTACAGCCCCTTTAAACTGTACCTTATAATGTCTGTGACTTATCAAATATTTAATAGTAATGGTCTACAACCAAGATTTGTTTTAATTATTCAGGTTTCAAACTGCATTGTGTATGCGATTGGAAAAGTAATCTTGAAAGCTCACTTAGTATATTTTTTACAAATAACATTCACCCTGCAAGGTACTCATATTTGGATGATACAAAAAGATTTGCACAGTCATTTATGTATATTTGCATTTATTGATAAAGGATACCTTTTTTATTTTTTTATCTCCATTTTGCAAAATTGAAATCACATGATTTTTTCAAACGAACTTGTATTGCTTGAAAATTAACGTGTCAAATTAAAAATGCTACCCACGGTAAGATGAAAATAAATCCGTTTGATGGTTGTAATCATTCAATGGCGGCTTTATTGATAAATTTCCTCAATAAAATTATGAAATTCACATCATCAACATCCGCAAGTAGTGATAACATACATGTCTGAATCATTCGGCCGCTCTGATCAGAGTAAGTTTTGAGGTCAATAAGTAGACTGGTACCCTGATTTACTTTTCCTAAAAAATATAAAGTTATACAGGTACGCGGCATATGGTTTTTAGTTAACATTAATAGTATTTGAACAATAAATATCAAAAATCATTTTGGTATTTAAAAATTACTAATTGCCATGCGATGATTAGTTAAAAAAACTTTGTATCGAAAAGAAAATATCACGGAAACATGCAAATTATGTCGAAAAAAGATCAGGGACCGACTTCGGAATACCAACATTGTATACAAAGGATAACACTACTTTTTTGAACCAACTTTCCTGGTTGTTTTCTACTTAGACCGCACGCTTTATTCGCTTTTAAAACGTATGAATTCACAAGACATTTCGAATGCGCGACGGGCACCACGGTTACTAATTTCTTTTCGGATAAAAGAGAAAGATGGTACCAGTATATCAATACAGAGCATTGAACGGAAAAACTTCGATGCTTACTTTTCCAATATGTTCATATTCTTATTGCATATAATCTGACCGTATGCAAGAAAATTCATGTGGTTAACCCGATTAACTCACTCGCTACGTATGCATTTATTGTGCTTCGTTAAAAGAACATACAGTTAGCTTGAATTGTTAGGAGAACTATTTTTATTGGATGTTGTGATTGTAATCAGTTCTGGTACTACTTTGATTATTCAAATTCGCTAACGGCAATCCAATCAAAATACAGCGTATGAATACATTACGTCAGTGAACCCTCAGATGCGGCTTGAAAATGCAGACATCGCGGTTATGGCTATGAACTAGGCCACAAGTGCCCTAGTCCAAAAACAAAAATATGATGACTTTCAACTTCTTTTGAAATGGCACAAACACCGCAGTAAATATTAAACTAAATAATTTCGTATTAATCAAATAAACATGAACTGAACCTTTTAATTACAGAATTCATTAAAAAAAAACATATAAACTTATATTGGTTTTATTATTTAATGATAATGAATTTGAATATGTATTAATCGCAAGGGGAATGACCTGCTTGTGGAAGTTGCAACAAAAGCATTGCTCTCCCTTGAAGCAATACTATGTATACGTCGGGGCAATATCGGCCCGATATTGGCATATTTATAAAACGTTTTTTGTCCAAAAAAAGGGATATTGTTTATGTAATTATTTTTAAACATTCAAATCTTAGCCGTATAGTATTATTACGCATACAATGTCAATATACCCATATCGGCACGATGTCGGGCCGAAATCGGCAAACACTGGCCGATTTGCCGATATTCAGCTGATATCGGCCCGATACGGTCATGTTTGCTGGGTATATGAACCAACAAATGTGTTAAGTGCATTCTTCATTTTGTTTTGTGCATACTTAATTATTCTATGTATAACGATCATTCTGTCTTATTAAGGCTATATCATTATGTGCTTACTTCATTACGTTATGTGAACCGACCTATGTTTTAGGTGCCCGCTATAGTTAGAGCTAAAGAATTGCGGATGCCCTGTAGAAATCACCCTGTCCGACTGTCTATTCGTCCGTCAGTTTGTCTGTCCGTCCATATTTTTATTGGTTGTTTTCTTAATAGCTGCAACGATTGATGATATCAATTATATGTTTAATACGCTGTTACAATGTGCTCTTTCATGACAAATTCACAACTCCAACTTGAATGTTGTATGGGTTATGGCCATTTGTAGCTTTTTAAAAAAGTGCAATTTTTTCCTGTTTTTACTTCATTACTTTACAACCATTAAATGTATCAACTTCATTGTGTATATATTCATTTAAAGACAAGTCAAGTAACTCCAACTTTAAGAGGAAGATTTATGGTCCTTTATAACTTTAAAAAACGCATTTTCAACCATTACATATATATACATGTATAACTTTTACACTTACTGATAGTATGCTCAATCATGACAAATTTTATAACTCATTCTTAAATATTGAAAGATTTATAGTCTTTTGTAAATGTTTAAAAATTACACATTGTTTTACTTAATTATTTTTTTAATCATTGATGATAAAAACTCAGTTAAACTTCATTGTCTTACTCAAATTAGCAATATGCTCTTGGCAAGTTATATAACTCCAACTTTAATATAGTCGGATTAATAGGGCTTTGTTACTTAAAAAAGAGACTAAAATTAAAAGTTTTTAAAGGAATTGACACTTGAAACATCAATATACTAATGGCAATATGGCTCCGTTGAAAGTTAAAAAAACGCAACTCTGATTCAAATTGTCATCAAATTCCCTCCCTTTGTTTGAAAGCGAATGCGTAAGCATAACACGTAACATTACGAAGTATACACATAACGAAATAGAGATACACCTTTCACATTGGTCGGTTCACATAGCATACTGGAGTATGCTCATAACGAAATGGATACAGTAATCGTACGTTTCACATAACAAAATGAAGTGTACACATAACGAAATAGAGGAAACATCTAACATTTTTATCAGTACACAGAGCCACGGACCTAAAAGAACATAATGAATTGTGCAGATAAATGGAAATGGATAATACACCTAACATTGATGATAACACACATAACATAATGCAGTGTGCACATAACGAAATGGAGAATGCACCTGATCATCATGAACATGTGTTATGTAAGCACAATATAGTACGTGGCCAGTATAATGAGGCAACAAATGCGTTCCATAGACTACAAACTCAAACATTTCTATCCTTAATAATTAATTATTTTAGATGACTGCAGCCAGGCTGGACTTCAATGAGTCTTTGCCAGAAATACATTTTCTTCACAGTGATAGAACAAAGTAGAGCTTTTTTCAATACAACATACCCTGCTTATGTAATTTGTCGAATGTTTGTCAGGTATATGAGCTGAACGGTACGATCATTGCGCCCCACGACGTGATGCAGATCTACAAGGACACCATCAAGGAGTTCAAACACGACAATCACGACTTCACAGGCGCCAAGATCATCCAAACGAATAGCAGGTGAAGTATTTTTCTATGTTGGCTGCCTTAGTTTGTTTAACACTGAAAGATTCAAAACAAGAAATAATGAAATAATTGTATACCATGCACCTTCCGAGCATCAATTCATTTCTTCTGTGTACCGTGGAGAGTCACGAATACCTTATCATTATTGCAGGGTGTATAACAACTCGTATATCCTGGATGACATCAAGACGTCGGTTGAGATGCTGGCGGCGTTTCCGGAGCACTTCGCGGGTTACGACCTGGTGGGACAAGAGGACCCGGGCCGCACACTGCTGTCGTACCTAGACGAACTGCTCTACCCGTCCACCCTAGACCCACCCGTCAACCTTCCATACTTCTTCCATGCTGGAGAGACCAGTATGGTTATACTGTCCTCACATTTTGATTTTCAGATAAAAATGATAACATAATTATGTTCAAATACTGACTTGGTATTTAAAGCTGCATGCCAACAGCATCATACGGGTGATTATATGATATATTTGGTATGTTTTACGTCTCTTTTGACTTTAATCTTTTCTCCCCTGCAGCCTGGCAGGGCACGAAGGTTGACGACAATGCAGCTCGCGATGAACTCTCTCATGTTAGGCCCTAATCCGTATTCTTAGTTATTCCCCTTTTATCATCTAAAAAGTTACTCAAATTACTACTCGTGCTCGTCTAGCAAAATTAACCGGAGATAGCAGTATTCTATAATTGTTCTTTGGGTCCTTTTATTCATAATAGTAAAACGTTTGAATCTCGGTAGAACATGGGCAACTTATTTTAATTTGTCAGTTCGAAGTAATTTCCACACTTACATGTTCCTATGAGCTCGGATAACAATCGCAGGACGTTGCTCATTGTTGATACCATAAAACACATTGGTTATGTGCGATATTTTAAATGTTGCTTTAACAAATACTGTCCTTCTCCCACCAGTTACAGCGCGATGACTGACGCGGAGAAAATGGTAGCCATCAAGGCGTGGGAGGCGAAGTGGAACGCGTTTGTTCGGGCTGCTCTCCATGACACCGGTCCGGCCGCGTGATTCGCACGTGCTTGATTTACACCATGTGCATTAAACATCACTTAAATTATGTTTTTACCTATTTTCTTCATTTAATATCAATCATGTTTGTATTTTACATTACTATCTTGGATCTGGCCCCAATTTCTCGAAAGTTCGTAAGCGTACCAAGCGAGAGTAGCTTATTTGATAAGTCGAATTTCAGTAAACAGAGTCACTGCAAACGTGTTACATGTATTGAACTCAATGTCATTCACTTCCTATATAATGTTTTGTATCAGTTGATTAAAAGGATAAACCTAAACACAAAATTCTTATATGTGAAATCGACCCCACAAAGATTTTCTACGGAATGTCATTAGGGCCATCGCATGTGAATGTGTTGATCTGAAACGCGATACTTGATAGTACGACGATGAAAACGCGAAATCACGAAACTACAATAACAAAAACGCGACAGAACCATGATGAAAACGCGACAGTAAGATAACGGAAATGCGATTATGCGACAGTACGATGATGATAATGAGATATACTATCGTGTTTTCATCATCGTACTGTCGTGTTTTCATCATCGTATTGTCGCGTTTTCATCATCGTACTGTCGTGTTTTCATCATCGTATTGTCGTGTTTTCATCATCGTACTGTCGTGTTTTCACCATCGTATTGTCGCGTTTTCATCATCGTACTGTCGTGTTTTTAACATCGTACTGTCGCGTTTTCATCATCGTACTGTCGCGTTTTCATCATCGTACTGTCGTGTTTTCATCTTCGTATTGTCGCGTTTTCATCATCGTACTGTCGTGTTTTTAACATCATACTGTCGCGTTTTCATCATCGTACTGTCGTGTTTTCATCATCGTACTGTCGCGTTTTTATCATCGTACTGTCGTGTTATCATCATCGTACTGTCGCGTTTTCACCATCGTACTGTCGCGTTTTCATCATCGTACTGTCGTGTTTTCGTCATCGTACTATCGCCTTTCGGTGCGCATGCGCATAGAAGAATTTGCCCTCCATGTGACAAAATGTCGTATGCAGGGGTGCGTTTGAGAGAATTTTTACGATCTGCTATAATCGTAACTGTACGATCATAATAACGACCAACTTAATGATAGTTATTAAGGCGTTTAAGAAACGCCTTGTAAACTCTCCAGTCGTTTGGAAAAAAAACGATGGCGCAGCGTTAAAGCGAATGAGACAGTCAGAAGTAAAATGACATCACGTCATATTAACCTCATAAAAGCACCCGTGTATGAATGATATTATTTATGCTGCTGCTGCTGCTGCTGCTGCTGCTGCTGCTGCTGCTGCTGCTACTACTACTACTACTACTACTACTACTACAACTACAACTACAACTACTACTTCTACTACTACTACTACTACTACTACTACTACTACTACTACTACTACTACTACTCGCGGTCTCTATTCTGATTGAGTATTTTCTGCTTATGCTGCTATTTTATCTGTAATCCGGGATTAACGTGATGTCCCAGAGAGGTAGGGTAAACAGGGGACCCCGAAAAGATCGGTCTTATACGTTGTAGTCTTAGAACACAAGCGTCTAATATAATCCAAAAGCACTTGTGGATCATTGTAGACGCTTTTGTTCTAAAAGCACGACATAATAATCAGTACTTGCTAGCTTGCTTGCTTTAACACATGATGATGATGATGATGCCGATGCCGATTATGATGATACTGATGGTGATGGTGATAGTGATGATGATAGGAAATATGATGCGACAACGTCGACAATTTTGATAATACTAATGATAATTTGACGACCACGACTTGCGTGATGATAATTATAAAAACAATAATGCAACGATGTCAATGACATAAATTAAGTGTACGTACTTGACGTATTGCATTTTCGTAGTAACTTGACTAGCTACTTGGCACCCATAACATGATTTGCAAAAGTTCTCTATCTCTTTATCTATCCCTGGCCACCATACTTTGGATCTTAATCTTTGTTTCATTAAAACAATGCCCGGATGACCTTCGTGTCCCAAAGATAAAATGTCCTCTCGTAATGTCTTGGGTACAAGGATTCTAGTACCTCGAAGTACTAAATAGCCTAAATTCATGCTTTATCGGCAAATAGCTCTTGTTTGACAGAATCTCTTTTAGTTCTTTATCATCCTTTGATTCTTGTTCAATTGTCTTTGTTGACATGGCAATTGGTGTCGCCTCGGTTGCTACAAATTTAACGTACTCCTCCGTGTTAAGAAAATCACATTTTCCTTTTGGAACGCTTGTTTCAGGCACTAGACGCGATAGTGCATCTGCAATGTTTTTATGCCCTGGAATATGTCTGACTTTATATGTGTATGGTTGTAATCGCAACATCCACCTTTCTACTCTAGCACATGGTTTGGAATTTGGAGAAAATATGAACTGCAACGGCTTGTGATCTGTCAGCAGTTCAAATTCGATTCCGATCAAATACATATGTAGTCTCTCACACGCCCAAACAATGGATAGTGCTTCTTTCTCCGTTTGCGAATACTTCCGTTCTATACTCGTCAAAGTTCTGCTCACATATAAAATCACTCTGGATTCACCTTGCCCATTTTCTTGCACCAGAACACAACCTATTCCGACTGGCCCTGCATCACAAATTACTTGAGTCTTATCTTTCTTGTCGAAATACCCAAGGTTCTTCGCATTTGACAACTGTTTTTTTAGTTCTTTGAAACTTTCCTCTTGTTCAGCATCCCATGTGAATGGAAGTCCTTTTCTGGTCAACTTTCGCAAAGGTTCAGCAATAGATGCGAGATTTGGAATAAACCGTCCACTAAAATTGACGAGACCTAGGAAACTCTTCACTTCTGATACAGTTTTTGGTTTTCTAAATTCAAGAACAGCTTTCACCTTACTTTCGTGAAGACCTACTCCATGGTCTGACAAAACCATGCCCATAAAATCTACATGAGTCAAATTGAATTGGCATTTCTCCAGATTCAACGTAAGTCCTTTCTTTTCAAGACGTTCTAACAATGCTTCAAGTCTTGCATTATGCTCATCATCACTTCGTCCATGTACAATAATGTCGTCGAATATACTGTCCACACCTTCTAGACCACTCAATGTTTGTGCAATCACTTTATTGTACATCTCAGGAGCACAGCTGACCCCAAACATAAGTCGTTTGTACCGATACATTCCTTTATGAGTCATGAATGTAGTAATTTCTCGAGATTCTTGGTCCAATTCAATTTGATGGTAGGCCATTTTGATGTCTAGCTTTGAAAATACAGTCGAGTTGTTCAGATCTTGCAAAACTTCTTCTGTTGTTGGAATAGGGTATCTCTCCCTTTTAACTGCTTCGTTGGCTCTTCTCATATCAATACAAAGTCTTATATCATCTTTCTTTGGCACGACAACAATTGGATTTACCCACTTACTTGTTGTGTTTACTTTTTCAATAATGTCCAACTCTTCTTACTCATCTATTTTCTTCTTAAGCTTCTCTCGTAACCCATACGGTACTCTTCTCAATGGCTGTACAACTGGTTCAATGTCATTATCAACTGGAATGTGAAGCTGATAATCTTTTAACTTGCCAATACCATCAAAACACTTTGGAAATTTCTTGCACAGGTCTTGTTTCCTTTCAGCATCAGTCATAACGTTGTTCACCATACTCGGCATATCAATGTGTAAAATGCCTAGCTCTACAGCAGTCGTTTTACCTAACAATGCCTGTCCATTTTCTTCTACCACAATGAATTCAGCATTTACAGTTTAATTTGACATTGTTACATCAGCAGTGAAACTCCCAGCTACAGTTAAAGGTTTATCATTACCATATGCATACACTTTTTTATTTGTCAGTTTAGTGTTACAATTCACTTTTCTTTCTTGCATGTATTCCCACATGTTTCTGTCAATGATATTCACGGTTGGACCCGAATCTATAATCACGGGAATGGTTATTCCCCCCTATGTCAACATGTATGTCTCCTTTCATGTACTGGCTTGATACAGTGAATACTCAAAATGATTTTCTTTTTTACATTTTCTGCACTTCTTTCCTCTAGCTGGACACTTAGGATCTGTCTTTATATGCCCCTCGTATCCACATGCATAGCATTTCTGACCTTTCCCATATTCTGTCCCATTTCTGTTTTTGTATGCACCATGTGCCTGTGGTCTGTATGTCATCTTGATCAAAACTCAGATAAATGTTTAAAGTTTATCCTCGTCGCCAAATTATGTAATGTTCGTCCGGCTCTAGGCCGATGTTAATGGATAACTAGCAGGAGTAAACCATAACATGCACCATTCAAGGTTACCATTTTAATTACCAGAATTCCTCATCCCATGCAAGGGACGTAACTCATATTGCTTGTCTTACTAAATATAGGATAACATAAGTAGTCCCCCTTACTATGTTAATACACTACAGTGTCAATAGTTGTTAAAACTTTTAAATAAACAGTATTTCAGATCAATTCAAAATACGTGATAGAATCTTCAATTGAAGATATGATTCAAAGACTTAATGCACGCACCGCTGAAACCGACGTTTTGTCACATGGAGGGCGAATTCGGCTTCTATGTCAGATAGTACGATGATGATAACACAACAGTACGATGATGAAAACACGACAGTACGATGATACAAACGCGACAGTGCGATGATGAAAACGAGATAGTACGATGATGAAAACGTGACAGAACGATAATGAAAATGCGACGGTACGCTGATGAAAACGCGACAGTACGATGATAAAAACACGACACTACGATGATGAAAACGCGACAATACGATACTACGATGATGAAAACGCGAAATCACGAAACTACGTACGATGGTGAAAACGTGACTTAATACGATGCCGGAGAAAACACGATAGTATATGGCATGATCAACATCGTTCTGTCGTATGATCGAATTTTCGTTATCGTTCTGTCGCGTTTTCATCATCGTACTGTCGCGTTTTCGCTACCGTAGTTCCATGATTTCGCGTTTTCATCATCGTACTATCGAGTATCGCGTTTCATATAAAAACATTCACAGGCGATGATCCTAACGGCATTCTGTAACTTCCTCCATGGGATTATATACCCCACTACTCACAGGTACTTGACACAAACTTTTTTTAATGTTCTATATGGGCTATATACTATAATAAGATATATCTTATTAATGTTTATGTTAATACATATATATATATATATATATATATATATATATATATATATATATATATATATATATATATATAGGCCGATTTATGATTATGTGACTTAATAATTGCGCCTGTGCCACTACTGGCAGTGAATCAAAGAAGTTGACTTCATTTATCAAACGCACGCTTCAATCGCTGGGACGTGTATCTTTACATTGGGTTATAGATTTATCTATGTTGGATAAAGAAAATACAAATCACGTTGAAAACCTATTTAATATTAACTTTTGCCACATTGAAATGTCGTGTTTACAAATTTCATGGTTTTTCTCATATTCTGTTACAGTAAATTTGATTGGTTAACCAATAGTTTTTAGCCAACCAATACACGTTTAACAACTTTACATAATTGACCATAACACAGACATACGTCCAGTTCAGCAATCGCAATCTTCCATCTCAATACATGAAATTAACTGATCAACCTTGTGACTTACATAAAGATTGAACATATGAATATGGAAATGACATATTCGTAAGAGAACAAATATTTCAAAGTTCTTGTTAAACCCTAAACGAAACTCTTTCCAACACCATTCACAGGAAAACGGAATTGAATCACTGAACTACACGTAGCTGGACAAAGAATTGTTTACAATGGTTGTGTATTGATCAGCTGTTCACTTTTTCAGTTGTCATATGATTAATTTACACATTTTAGGGGAGTTTCTGCATGTAAATCTGTGAAAATGGAATACGTTAACTTTATTCTGTGTGTGGCAATTATAATAATGGCTAGATCATTCGGTGTTTCATTCAAAACTGTTTCGGGAGGACCAATTTTCGTTTCAGAGATGTCAATGGACAGTGTATACAAAGGTTCAAAGTTCAGTAATGACAAAGATTACATGCAGAAAAGACAACTTTTTATTGACACAGAGGCCCAGGAACGGGTTGGTGGTGAAATAGTGATGAACCTTGACGAAAAAGCACTAAACAATAGAATCTTGGCAATGAAAAAGAAAGAGTATGATGCAGCCCATTATCAGGGCGGTTCGTTTGCTCCACAAATTAACTTCCTTCAATCCAAACCGTTGTATGAAAAAAGTGACATCTTCAAATTGATTCAGAAAATGCCAAAAGGTAAGCCGTTATCACGGGGCTAGGGTATTCAGAATTTGCCATCGATGTTGGTACACCTTTAAATAGTTCGTTAAATGTACGAGTGTACGGCGATACGTTTTAACCAAAGTTTGCCGCGATTGTGATAAGACCTTTGTTACGATAATAGACGATAACAGGCGACAACTTATGACCACTCTCGTTTGTAGTTTGATACTTGATGGCCGACGATGCATTGCGGTGTGCCGACGACAAGCCAAGCTTTTATAACGTTACAAGAAGATTCGATACATATTTATTCATATTAAGGCGCGCATGACAACCTTTCTACATCTGTCTGTTTGTTTAAGGCATATGAGTAGTAAACATCCATTATCAAGTTTCTAGCACCTGTTCAATGGCTACATCTATCCTAAGGGTCGTCAGGTCACATTTAGTCGAGCCTGCATTTGTTGTTAATACATCTTCATTCATTTTTTATGAAACATTTGTGATAATATTATACCCCATAGTAAGTTTAAGTACCATGTGAAATCCTAGGTTTATAACACCATCAGTAGTGCTCGATTACTCCGAGCTTAATCGTGAAAACAATGTAGGCAATTGTGATGCATTCGTAGTTATATCGTCAAAAACCTATTAGGCTTCTCCGTCAATCATTATAATTATGGTCGTGACCAATCGTATGTAATTCTGGTTTTAGAGAGCGTGTAAAAACGTACTGTATAGAACATAAGCTAATCATGAAAACAGTCGTACTTAATCGTGATAGGAAAGAACGACGGCCATCCACGGTTACCCACGATGCCCCACGACCAATTTTATGATGGCGTTCGAATGTGCCCGATTGAGTAACAAATATATAAAGGAAAATACATTAGCTGAACCTTGGCGATTTTTAACAGTTTAAAACTGTGTTTGGTCTCCTCGATTCACCAGTGTCACCCACGACTCACCAGTATTCGTGAAGATGAGCAAGGAACGTATTCACGATTTGTCATTAATCACTACGCTTTTCTAAACCGTGGGCAGTCATAGTCCAAATCGAGAGTGAAAGTCAGGCTTCACTTTGTATGTGTCTGTAAAATTGAAGACAGGTAACATCAGTAGTTATACTGACGGTCTAAACTATTGAAGCCTATGAGAAAGTCTGCAAATGTATGATTATCCTAGTAATCACTGGGGCTTTCAGGTCAAGCATCAATTCACATGCTTAGATACTTATGTATGAATGATCATGCCTAACTTTACATGCACCCACATGTGTATATATATGTGCTGATTGCATGGCTAATTAATTTATTGTACCCTTTTATATGTAAGTATGTAAAAAATGGTTGGTAAAATAAGTATGTATCTTTATGTAACAATGGAGTTAATATGTTTGTGTTCATACAATACATCTAATCAAGATTAGTATTCCTTATTGATACACGAATTACTTTAACACAAGTGCATTCATATCCATTTGACTAAAATATTAATGCGTTCAAGCTTGGTCCATTCTTGTTTCCATTCGAAGGTGGTGCTCTCCACTTACATGACGTATCAATAACGGACGTGAACTGGCTCGTTGGTAACGTAACTTACCGAGACCACTGCTACATGTGTAACGACGTTAACGCCAACGACAGCATCGTCTTCCACTTCTTCCAGAATCCGCCATCAAACCCTGGTATTTAATTAGTAGAAATTGTTTGTATTATTTCAAAGACCAACGTTATGTTTCGCATTCTTTATTCCATGTTATGCATCTGCCTTTTTCTTAACTGGTGTAACATAAAGTACAAATGCTTATACAATTAATGGTCATCAAATACAATATGAACATTTTAAATACGTGTGTACTTGATGAATATGAGTGATAATCTTTATCTATTAAACATAGCACGAATGTAATGTATTGATTTCATAAAGAACATATCGCACATGGATCTGTGTTATGTATTGATCGATATTCATACCCGATGGACATGGATCTGTGTTATGTATTGATCGATATTCATGCCCGATGGACATGGGTTGGAAACCAAATAGACATCTGCCGATACATTCATTAACTACTAGTATCGATCTTTATCACATTTTACACTGTCTCAATGTCCACTGCTGCTATGGCATCTGTTGACCACATGTTTCAGGGTGTCCATGGAAGTTGGTGAACGATGTCCGGGCGAAGTCCAATAATGTCACAGCTTTTGATCAAATGTACGTCTCTAAATTTATTAACTACAAAACTAGACAATAAATAACATATTACAAAGAAGCTTTGTGTTTAATAAGGCAAACAATTTTAAATTTTGAAATATGAAATGTTTTGTTCATCCCATAACAAATTCGATCATGTCCGTATAATAAGTATCTGTATTCTGTTTCATCTTTTGTATTACTGTGTATCCACCATCGTATACAGGCTTCTGGAGAGCATGGTGATGACGCCTGACCTGGCTGTCGGAGACATTAACATGATATGGAAGGCGTTCGAGGGCGCCCTCATCCGCGCTGAGGGCCTCATCTTCTACAAACCCGTCTTCAAGGATTACTTTTATGAGGCATTGACAGAGTTCCAGGCAGATAATGTACAGTACATGGAGTTGCGCGCGCTTCTCCCGGAGGTAATATATGTGAACAATTGTATACACAATCACGGTTTATAGATCAATAACAAGTTACAGTAGTACTTATCACATTTGAAGCCCACTGACTACGAATTCAATCATTTCTCTCCTTAATAATTAATTATTTTAGATGACTGCAGCCTGGACTACAAGGTGTCTCTACCAGAAATACATTTTCTTCATATCGCCACAGTATAAGAAATATGTAGAGCCTTTTTCAAGTACAACACACCCTGCTTATGCAATTTGTCGAATGTTTGTCAGGTGTATGAGCTGAACGGTACGATCATTGCGCCCCGCGACGTGATGCAGATCTACAAGGATACCATCGAGGAGTTCAAACACGACAACCACGACTTCACAGGCGCCAAAATCATCAAAACGAATATCAGGTGAAATGTTGTTATATGTCGGCTGCCTAACAAAACAGAAAAAAATGAAATATTTAAACACCATGCATCTTCCGAGCATCAATTCATTTTTACCGTGTACCCTCGAGGTCACGTGTGTTACCCTCGAGGTCACGTGTGTCTCATCATTATTGCAGGTTTTTTAACAACTCGTTTATCCTGGATGACATCAAGACGTCTGTTGAGCTGTTGGCAGCGTTTCCGGAGCACTTCGCGGGTTACGACCTGGTGGGACAAGAGGACCCGGGCCGCACCCTGCTGTCGTACCTAGACGACCTGCTATACCCGTCCACCCTAGACCCACCCGTCAACCTACCATACTTCTTCCATGCTGGAGAGACAAGTATGGTTATTTTATTTTCTAAATAAATATGATACGCTATGTACAAATACTGACTTACCTTTTAAGACAATCTTGTTATCATAGTTGCATGCGAACAGCATCAAACGTGTGATTATATGTCATATTTGGTATGTTTTACGTGTCTTTTGACTCTTTTTGAATCTCTTCTCCACCGCAGCCTGGCAGGGCACGAAGGTTGACGACAATCTGGTTGACGCGGTGCTTCTCAACACAAGCAGGATAGGCCACGGGTACGCCGCCACCAAACACCCGGAAGTGCTAAAGGTCATCCGCAATAACAAGATCGCCATAGAAATAAACCCCATCTCTAACCAGGTGAACAACTCTAATGCCTGATGCCCTAACTAAGATCAATTATTATTATTATAAATATTAGTAGTAGTAGTAGTAGTAATTGTAGTAGTAGAAGTAGTTGTAGTAGTAGCGGTAGCAGTAGCAGTGGCAGTAGTAGAAGTAGTAGTAGAAGTAGTTGTATTAGTAGTAGGTAGTAGTAGTAGTTGTTGTTGCTGTAGTTGTTGTTGTTGTTGTTGATATAGACTTTTTAAAGATTGATCTGGTTTGAATTTGTTTTGTCTTATTTTTAATATTTCACATTTTGACATTAATGATAACTTACGCTTATTATTAAGTTGGCGATATACAGCAATAAGTCAAATGTTTTCTTTTCCCTTTCCAAACCACTTCCATCTAATATCTACATTTTCCCAGGTATTGAAGCTAGTGGACAACCTGCAGAACCACCCGGGCGCGGCGCTGCTGGCGGGTGGATATCCGGTGGTGATCAGCTCGGACGACCCCGTGATCTGGGGCGCCACAGGCCTCTCATACGACTTCTACGCGGCCTTCATGGCGCTCGCCGGCCAGGACGATGGCCTTCCAGTGCTCAAGCAGCTCGCGATGAACTCTCTAATGTAAGGTCCTAATCCGTATTCTAAGTTATTCCCCTTTGATTAGCTTAAAAGTTACTCAAATTACTACTGGTGCTCGTCTAGCAATATTAATCGGAGATAGCAGTATTCTATAATTGTTCTTTGGGTCCTTTTATTCATAATAGTAAAACGTTTGAATCTCGGTTGAACATGGGCAACTTATTTTAATTTGTCAGTTCGAAGTAATTTCCACACTTACATGCTCCTATGAGCTCGGGTAACAATCGCAGGACGTTGCTGAATATTGATACCATAAAACACATTGGTTATATGTGATATTTTAAATATTGTCCTTCTCCCACCAGTTACAGCGCGATGACTGACGCGGAGAAAGTGGTAGCCATCAAGGCGTGGGAGGTGAAGTGGAACGCGTTTGTTCGGGCTGCTCTCCATGACACCGCTCCGGCCGCGTGATTCGCACATGCTTGATTGACGCCGCGTGCAATCAACCGTAAACTGAACAGCGAAATAATGTTTATCACCTATTTTTATCATTTTGTATCAATCATGGTTGTATTATACATTACTGTCGTAAGATATTAGCTGGCCTCTTATTTCTCGAAATTTCTTAAGCATACCAAGCGTAAGTAGCGTATTCTCCCGAAATCAAAATTTGACTTCGTATACTTATGTTTATAGTGATTATATTAAGTTTTTAACTCTTAGTAAGTATGTAAATTTAACAGAAATTATATTTAAACAAATAAAGAGAGCTTACCGTGATCCTGTTATAAGGGACTTCGGATGTTTCTGTAAGAAGGGGCCAGTAGGTTGTTTTCTTCCGGTGAACCCAACCATCATGGAAGACTGTGATATTGATTTTATTGCAAAGTATTCATTGTATGGGTTTAGCCCATAAAGGTGCCTTTCACCTCTTAACTTATGTTTTTAACTCAAACATTTTGCCAATGGCTATTTTATTTTAACACAATCAGAGATTTAATGGATGGACAGTATACCTAAACCATTTCTCTCTAATATTAAGTTATATTTTACAACCTTTTTTTGAAGTTTACTAACAGTATTCTGCGGTATCTTTTGTGTGTTTCATAATCTATGTTTTATGTAATTAATTCGGTGTGCGAACGTATATATTTAAGGATCGCACAGCTGACATAGTAACAGGTAACATGGATTTTTTAGCGAAATGTTTACTTTTCTAGGAACCTTTTCCATGCAAAATGGTAGGGTTTGAAAATGGATTTTTTTTACGATTAAGTCACTGTTCAATGGGAAATGTACTTTCTCAAGAACATTTTAAAATCCTTTGAACCCATTTTTTTCAATTTGAAATGCGATCATGTTTTGACATACTTTAGCCAATATTATAAAAAAAATCACCCAAAGCCGTTGGTCTACATTCTACATGGTAAATAGTTGTCGTTCATTTTATTAAATCCGTCATGAGTGTGTCAGTGTATTAACACTTCAGTATATGGATATATTCCTTGAAAAGTCGCTGGAGTATTTTAGACCTACACTTTTCTTTGTGTACTATGTTTCATACTAGTCCTTATCTGAACAACCGAAAACATTATTTGCTCAGCCTCGTTTAATTTTGTATGTGCAATATTGCGCGAATGAATGTGATTTTTACATGATTGAAAGAGGAAATATATTAGCACTTTATTACGTTTTTATGTCTATGTGTATTTAACTTTAAAAGTTTTACCGTTACATCACTGTATTTATTCCTCAGGGAAGATAACTGTACAATCCTTTATTCAGCTCTTTATTAACGTTTTGTTGCTTGTTCGATGATAATATGATGTGAGGATATTTTACATGTATATAGGTGTATGTCCATTCAGAGCGTATTTGTAAGGAGACATGTTTGTGGTGCATAGATTGGGTTGTTGTGATATTGTTGTTTTGTACGCTTACAGTGATTTGCGTTTTGCTTTAAAAAATGATTTTAACACGATCCTATGACTCCGTGTTTGGCAAATATTATCCATCATTTAAAGTTGTATGTTTTGTGAAATACCCCATAAATTCATAGGTTTTGATGGAATATTTATTGTTACGCTTAATGTCAGAAATTAATGATGAAGTGTTATATATTAGGTTTGATAATAACTAATACTATTGTCAACATGCTGCCTCAAAGTTAATGTCACTAAAGTCCATCATACTGGGTTCTATTTCACCATTCAATATGGACGCTGTTTGTCGACTGTTTATGCTGTTTTATAGTCATTATGTTATTACAGGATAACTATTTATCTTAACCTTCATGAATAGTTTTTGTATTCATATAACATTGATGATTTGTATACATGATGATTATTGAATTGATATCATATTCTTGAAAACTATTTTTAAAATTAATGAGCCGGTCTTACTAGTATATGTACATGTATGACTTGTGCTTTGTCTTTACTTTCATAGACGTATAACAACAAATAAATGATATAAATTGTCGTTCTTTTCTGTTATATTAATATATCGAACATAATTCGGGTGTGTAGATTTGTACTAGACATCTTTCATGTATGCCAATACATTGTAGAGCAGATATTCATTTAAATAGCATCGACTTGTTTCATTTTTGTCAGCAAACGTAGTAAGGACATGACATATTAATAATGATAATTTCTACCCAAAATGTTTATGTGATGGATTACTTTTACGTTCAAGATAGGTTGCCAACCTAACATTATAATATTCAAAGCAATGATTTTAACCTTACGTGTTATGTGGCCTAAGATTTAAAAGACAAACCAATCATTAGACCAAAATTAAAAGCTCTAAAGGCTTTATAATATGGAAATTGAATACAGTTGTATTAAAATGACATTGGTCTTAATGTAAAAGTGACACACAGTGAAAATATTCATCAATTTTACAAACGACCTGACAAGGATTAACAGTTCTAAGCGTTTTTCCGAGGGAACGCTTTATTTCCACATGTGTGGGTGCTACAAGCTTGTTATCCACTGTTCAGGCACAGCGTCCCTTGAGAGAGTACACACGCGAACTGCGACGGAAACCATTCCAACTTGTCATCAAGGCATGTCAAACTTTTCTCCAGATCATGTTGGTTTGGCAATTTAAAGCATGCACAGTCAGAAATAAATACATACACTTTTGATAATAAAAGCGTGGCAATAAAACTGTTGAGAACATTATTAAATGGGGAATTTCCGATTAATATATGTCACGTGATTGGTTCAGACGAGTCCCGGCAAATCTTCAAAATTTCTGTGTGCAACAATTCCTCTTACCGTTGAAAGTAAGAGACCGAAGCTTCCGTTCAATGCGTTCTGCAATACTCGAGGGACGCACATGTTTTCCAGTGAAACATTTTCACTAAACGGCTTGAAATGTTTACAACTCGACTGAAAGATGTGTCAGTTTTGCTAAGATCTTAGTTACAACTCACATTTTGTTTTTGTACACTATCTTTGTAAGACGGTCGCGGAATTTGTGGGCTTATTCTCAGGCGAAGTTTTTCATATATGTTTGAGCCTAAATAGCAGTACTTTGCACAAGGGTAATGGCATATTTATTCTAAAAAACTATTTTAAACACGTATCACACAGGACATGTAGTTGAAAGTATTTCAAAAGACCGTCCGAATTCTGACGTTTAATTTCAAATTGAGTTGATCCTTAGTGGGACAGTTCGTCGCAAAAGACGCATATGAAGTGAGGTTAAAATATCAGCTTTCAGCTATCAATGATATAGAGGATATTTGTTTATTTTATTGTAAGATCGTATTTTATTTCACGAGTGAAATAAAATTCGATCTTACACTGAAATAAACAAATTTTCTGTTTCTATTATGCTTATTTTCGGAGTTTTTTTTTCTTAATTACGCCCCTCACGCAAACTTATAGCTGTCAACTTTTCTATTTCCGGTTTGTTGAGAAAAGGTTCTCTCTATTTATTTTTATAGTTTATTATTCGCACGTTTTTTTAGTGATTTTATGAACAGTATTCAATGAAGTTTTATAAGTGCAAATATGTTCCAAATACACGAAAACACTTTTATTTTAAGCGGGGCATGAATACATAACCAAATTACTACGCCGCCATTTTGAATGAAAATTTGGAAGGTCAAATGTGTTAGCAAAACAAATGCGGATACTCATTGGATTTTTTTTTCTTAGTTTTAGACCGTTTTTCATGATACATGGATATTCAGTCATCTTACTTTCAGAGACCAGTCTGTTTCGCTTGAAAACAGGTTAGTTTTCCATGATTGTGAAGAGTGATTGCCACGTTAGTTTGTTGACAAATTTTGAGGCGTGGATGATGTAAAAAAATATCAGATTTGTAAATTGTTGTGTGAATTTTCCGGAAAGCTCGTTTTACGTATTACAACGACAAACAGTTCAAAATACATTTGAACGATGTTATAAAATTCTATTTATGTTCGAACTATTGTTTTCGTCTGTAATTTGTTTGGTATGAAAGCAAATGTTCGAACATTCGATCAGCTTCAAGATGAAGAAAACGTTTGTAAAACGGGATAACCGGTTATAAACGGTAAGTTGTTAATTTCCAAATATATATTTATTTAAATTTATAAAACATTTCTTTAAGTTTTAAACATGTTTGGCCAACATTTTCTGGTTCAAAGTGAAGTGTTCTGTTTCGATGAAGGGGAAGTTACGACAAATGATTTTAAAAGTAGTTCTGAAAGTTGATATTTTCCCTCCTTATTTTGCAGTGAAAATATCAAATTTATATTTTCACTGTTGTTATTTCACTGTTAAAACCCCATATTTCATCTAAAAGCATGAAAGAAATATGAATAACATAATATGTGTTTATATGTATTTTTGTTAGATAATTGATGTTTTGCCTAAATTTAACACAGTTAGTTGAGAATCACTGTTTAAAACTTCACACCAAATATCTATTAACCATCTGGTTTACGATTAGTTGTTATGGAGAACCAATTGTTATGTGAAAGTAGCTTACCCGGGTCCAGGGCCGAGATCATGCATAAATCATCTTAAGTAATTTCCTAACTTATGTTGATTTCATTACATTTTTATAGTAAAATTAAAAGAACAGTTTAAGTGCAGGTTTTAACTTTGTAAGCAATTAAGTGTGTATGTCAAATGAGAAGTGAGATACTTAAATTGAAGTTAAGTTTAAGAAAGGTTTTAAGCTGTTTATGAATACCGGCGCAGGTGGATACACATGGTAGAGTACCTTCTACGGCTGCTAGGTACCAATAATCTGAGCTTGATGCTTTGGTTTTGCATAATTATATAGAAGAAGCAATGAACTTAAGGACCTAACTTGCTATGATTCGAGTAACAGACAGTTAAACGGAACTTTGATAAATTCAAAGGCAGCTTAGCTATTCTATAAACCAAATTACAAGTTTAATTTGCCTGATCATCGGCAGTGCCTCTATGGTAAGTGGGTAGATGTCCTATGCATAGTGTTATTAAACAATTTTATGTCATATTAAGTTGTTATTACAACCTATTTTAACACTGTTTACTTTTTTTGTAAATTACTTATGACCAAATAAAATGTGATGAAAGTGATCGTGCTATTGAAGAGGCCAACCGTTAAAATCAGTTGTTGATGCTCATTTAGGCGATTCTCATTAAACACGATTATAAACATCTCAGATCTTATACGATTGGTGTGATCTAAGACAATTAACAATAATAGTACATGGAAACTAAAGCGAAAAGTCCAATGGCCAAATTTACCATGATGCCTAGGTGAAAAGCGAGTGCACTAACCACTGTGCTAGCCCGACAACTGACTGAGAAGGGTGGTCCGGTTCTTGAGGCTAATGTGCATACCCTCATTCTTGAGTGGGTCTTGTTCACTGTTGTGACACATCGTTCCTGTGATGAAAACGTACACTTTTTTGGGTCGTTGTCTTAAGAGTCAGTTTGCTCGATGCGTTACTAGAAACCTTGACATGAAATAAAGTAATTGAAGCTTACATGGACGAATGTAATTGTAATCGTATTGAACATATTTTGGAAGATTAAACTATGTTTTGCTTTGAACTACATTTAACTGCTGTTAACAAATTTAGCACGCCTCTATCGGATCAACGAGATCTGAGCATGCGCAGGATACGGACTGTAGGAAAGCTTGCAGAAATATTAAAAACGCTTTGTATTGTTTGGACGTCCATGCATAAAGACATGTTGCGTTGCAGGGATGCTGGTCCCTATTATGCATGCTGGGTCACTCACAAAGGTAAAGAATAGGTCCCGATGCTTCTTATAACCAAATATTGTGTAAATATGGGGTTTAAAATGACATGGGCAGTTTAACCACTTAATGGTTTAAACCGGGGGTTGGCGTGCAGTTTGACCTTTCTAATTGCACCTTAGTTTTTATTATTATTATGTTTTACATAAGAAATTCTTCCTCATGGCAGACATTTTATTTTTCACGTTTGCCAATGCATAATACGTCTTTCTTATATCCTTTTAGAAACGTGTTGCAATGACTTTAATCCATATGGTATCCTGTTGTTATACGCTAAATGAAACTGGCCGTAAAAAGTCTACATAGCTGATGTTTATATGTAACATGATATCCGGCAATGAACAAATATCAATTTGACTTAATTTATGTAAGAACTATGTGCAGTCTATGAAATTATCTTCTCATTCATACTCAGAGATGATGTTTACAACAGGCAACCATTAGAGTCACGCCTTTGTGTCATGCCTTTAAAATGTGCCAACACATCTACCGTTGCAGTGTCATTTAGGTTTCCCTTTCCGAGGCTGTAAATTTAGAAATCGGGGAGTACAGTTCCAGGTTCGAGCTAGAACTAGCATGACTTCATGGGACTTGCTATAGCTTGATATTCACAACGTGTATCTCTGGATTTTCGAAGTTTTAAAAATTCCCTCATGTTTGTAATTTTTTGACTTGTTACAAATTTTAAAAAATATATTTGTGAACGCTGTGATGAACCGTTGTGGTGCTCGTGCATGGTAATTAAGCTGGAAATAAACTGTGAGAAAACTGAAGTAATTCAATGAATCAAAATCACAATGAACTTAATTAATATTATCATCAATCTGTTTAAAATACGACAGACTATAGCACACAGATTTGCGAGTTTTAAGGCTCATTCGCTGGTTGATAAATTGATACTTGATTGCAAATGATCGTCGTAGTTTAATAAAAGGATCGATTCAAGTCTCATTCAACATTGGTTCTAAGATATGTCACAGTACTCATATAAACCTCTAAAAATAGTACACACAGTTACCGACCTTTTCTACTTATTGGCACTACAACGCGTTGAACGCATAACAGCATGTGGTGGCTGTAATTTTTCGCTGTGATATGACCAATGGGATTTGTTAAATACAATGGTGTGTATATATATGTATTGGCAAAAGGTGTTTTTTGGTTGAATTATCACATACTTTGCTCAGACATAATTGTTAATGTCTCTTTCAAAGCAGAAGTACTCAACCCAGTCTCGTGTGATATTCTACTTACTATTGATCTGTTCATTAAGGCATCATTGTTTTACTTTTAAACGCTTAGTCAATTTGTGTTTTGATGTGAACAGATTTGAAAGACATTGGTTGACTGATATCATTCATACATGAAAATTATACTATAGTAAAACTGCGATCGCTCGAGGACGCCGGGGTCCGAGTTAAGACGTCGAGTGATCCGAAGTTTAGAACGACACAAATTTCCATTTTAGTCTGTTATGAAATGTCGTACAACGTATTTTCAAAGTTTGAAGTTGTCATACCGATTGTTTACTTGCATATATACACTGTGTTGTTTGTGGAATTTTGTGCTGTTTTTCCATGTTTCTTGTTCGTGATTTTTTTGTTTTTGTGTTCTTTAGCGTTTATCACGTGTCATTAAACGGGGTTTATGTTGAAACTTTTGGCTACTGAGCTTGTTTCTGTAGTTTTTCACATAAGTATTGTATATGGCTTTAGATCATATCATCGAAGACATTTAGTTTAAATTGTTAGGGATGCCACAATTGTTGAGAACGGTGACGCACTCATTAATTGCATTGTGCCGACTAGTAAGCGTTTATTAAAACGCATTCAAAAACGCTTTTGGTTAGAATGAATATCATAAACATTTTATATTGAAATAAATCATCTTACATGTCAAACTAACACTAATATTTCTGATATTTATCTAGGTTTACTTTGTCGAAACGAACCTTAACATAAATCGAGGATGACAACTCTTCCCGGGGGATTTGCTTCTACCAGCACACCGACATATTGGAATAATGACCGCACAAATAATAAAGTCACCATTTTACGCAAGCTCTTTGCTTGGAATTGACTTGTAGAAGATAGCCCGTCCCCTGGGACACTATACACGCCCTTTGTTAATGGAAAACGATGTTAATTTAGTACTGTCGGTATTGACCAACCCCTTAAAGATGCTGAGTTATACAGATGGATGTTGGAAAGTATCGTTATATATATCTTTAGCTCAGTACTTCCCTGGTTTGAAATGATAGTACTTTGTATGCATTCTACAGTAAATGATAACATATGAACTCTTCTGTCATAAATATTTGGTACAAAAGTCAGAATAACTGAACATATTCATAAGCATTTAGATAAAATAATTAGTATTCCCTATTGTAACTCGGTCTTCTGTTCAGACGTGTTCGTGTCTGCTGTGTAGACACAGTCGGAAAATCATTTAAGAGATGAAGAAGTGCATCATGTAGGTTTCCAGACCCTCTCTAATCAATGGATCAAACTCTAAATATGGAGCGCAGGAGTTTTACTACTGATTTCATTTACTCTGCATAGCGTCATTGACTTGTTCAGTATCTTTGATAACAATTGGAGCCCATTGGCGGCTTTGTTTCAGGAAATTCAATTTCCTAATGGTCTCATGAGAGAGCTGGTAAATAAAAGCTATATTCTCACTACTTTAAACGCGCGAGAATTAATTATTTACGATTTGCAGGAAAGTGAATCGGGCATGCGTAATAGTCTATTTCCGTTTGTAACTGTTTTCGGTAGAGCTGTTGCAGGCAATACAAGACTGTTGGTATTGGAGGAGGAACAGAGGCCAGCGACCACGTGTGGGCAACGGAAATCATCGACGCTCATCATCTAGTGTTCCGTGTTATTTCGTCTTGTAATGGCAATTAGAAACATGGAGTTATTTTAAAGCATTTTTGCCTGTACAGTTTCACGGTACGTTTACTTTTCATATTATGTTTGCTTTGCTTATACTTGATTTATAAACGTATTTTAGTAAATTTAGTTAATACCTACTTTACATGCAGACATTAATAAAACATGGTGTTCTTTTACAAACATATCGCCAAACCTATTGCATAATTTCTATTAGCTGTGTTACAAATAGACATTCATTTTCTAGTAACTAAAGGAAGATTGATTGCGAAAAATGACGGGAAAAGAAAACAACAAGGCTATATGAGTGTTCCAAACTAAATGTAGAATATTTAATAAGCAATAACGATATATGTGTGTATATATAAATATATATATATCTCTCATATCGATACACATTGTTCACTGCTGCATGCATGTAGTAAGTGTACGTACGTATGAAAAATATTTGATGGATGAAGGCGAAAAACTTATTTCAGATAAAAAAAATATCTGTTTAAAATGTCAACAAATTTTCATTCAAGGGCGTGAAATTGTTTGACTTAAATCCCCAGATGCACATAATAATTGAACTACAATATTCGCTCTGGAAACAGAAGCAGATCTCCTTCTCTATATCCTCCTTGCAATATTTATCAGTAACTGTCATTTTACACTGCCATTTTTGCAAAACTTGTTCATTTATTATTTACGGTGAAGTATTTTTTTTATTTAATATATTCCCTAGACGATTGAAAAAATCGACCTGTTGAGCGTTTATTATATTTCCTGGCAATTGCTGGTGCATTACCAATTCCAGCAACTGATGCCAACTTATATTCTAAGATATTCCGATCCTTTACAAGTTTTACAAGAGGCTATTTTGTTTCGATTTTTTTGTAGTTGGGTGAGAATGTGTATTTTTTCATACTTTTATATTTTTGTTTCTTTCAAACACAGAATAAAGAATAAATCAGCCGCTTAAGTCCACATCAACTTCACTTTTTTTTCTTTTTCATAAAATTTATTCATATAAAACAAACATGAGGGTGGGGTTTAGAGCGCCCCACCAAACATGCATTGACAAAACACATGAACAAAACTAACTGGAACTTATATATACAGGTACAAAATATGTTTTAGAAAAGATAAAGATGAAAGTCACATATTTACACTGATGCCACGATATGTCACTGGAATGTTCACAATGAGTCACCTTGGCTTTTTTAAGTAATTGTAAAATGTTCCTACGTTTAACTAATAATCTAACACCGTATTATGAAGGGGGGAGCAAAGTTACGAAATGAACACTTTCATATGAAGGATGAGTGGAATGAGGGTTTGTTTGAAATGATATGAATCTGGGTCACAACTTTCGATGAACAAAGTTACAAAACAAACAGTAATTAACAGGTATGTACAAAAAGTGATGAATAGCATCAGCTCGCAGGCAGATGGCTGACAGTCCAAGCTGTCAGGCCTTCCTCGTACAACCATTCACATCAACTTCACTTTTTGTTTTCTTTTCCACATCAACTTCACACTTATTATCAAGTCTTTGTAGGCACGAGACAAATTTGTGTATACACAGGCGTTGACGACACATATGACGTCATATATGTTTTAAAAGTAAAATGTTTACCTTTAGCAAGGAATGTGTAGATACGATTTATGTTAACATTTTAGAAAAAGAATTAAACACCGATTTCACTTCAAATGGAGATAATTTGAAATAAATAATCTGCATTTGTCATGAATTTGTTCTAATGGTATCATATGTAGTACTGTTGTGAACATGTCAGAAGGTGACACGTACATTCAGACTGAACCAAAATTGATTCTCAAAACGACTTATAGCAACTTCTTGTCGATTTGTAAAATATGTTTTAACTGTGTGAACATTAAACTATTTTGTTTATAAAGGTGTCGGTATTTCACCGGCAAACAATCACCGAATGCTTGAAAATGGGCAGATAAAGAACTTCAGCGAGCACGTTATATATATTACCTTTTGGGACGTGTTTTAATGTGTAGTAAACATAAAAGAAATAAATATCTACATTAAAGTTATGGAAGCCAGAAAATGGGAAATATTATCTTCTAAGTATACGTTTTAAAGGCGCAAGATATAGGGTGATGCTGAACATTGTTATTGATTTAAATGCATTATGTTGTTTTATAGCTTGGTTTAACTGGTTGACTCTATGGTGTGTTTTTCTCTCCATTTAATAGCTACGTGGCCACAACCTCCCACACTTATAAAAGCGCCAAAATACCGCTATTATATATATTTATTTGTACAAAAATCATATGCTTTCTTTTGTTTTGATCATTAAAATCAAAAGAGTTAAACATGTTAATGCAATTTAAAAATGCTACAACCTATATTGTGCGCCTTTAACATAGCTTAACACGTTTAACATAATGCTTATGGCATTACAAGGTTAGGAATATAGTGAGTTTGAATTTTAATTAAAAAAAAACCAGTTATGCATGGACAAGTATCATATGCAATATCCTGTCCCTCAGAAAATATATAGCGTCTTATAGATGATAATTTCGGTAAAATACACCGCGTATACAGTTACGAGCCAGACATTCGGGCGACCTGAAAACTCTAACTATTCTAACTGAGTTCCGTCATAGAGATCCGCATTTCCGGCGTCTGTCTGTTCTAGTCAAACAAACTACCATAGCTTCATCTGCTTTATTCAGAAAAGCGATTTTAGCATCAAAATTCAATTACTGGTCGGGACAATGCTGTGTTTGTAATGACAGTTGATTATCGAGTGTAAAGGAATTTCGCCTTCTAAAACCTTTGTCGTTTTCACTGAACTAGAAACTTTCCTGGCTTGGTGATACCGCAACGTATATGACGTTTATAGTAAACGTATCTGCTGGGCCTGTTCCAGAACCAAACGAAAACAATAAACGATTTTATTGTGTACAGAGTATTTATTCAACAATAACAAAGGATAAACCACCAATATCAAGGAAGACTCGCATAACAAAGGCACATATCGCTTCAATGATTAGTCGCAACATTTCCCCAATGATTATAAAATGATAATGTTCTGTTATCACTTGTCACGCATATATTGTCTGTGGCGTTCTTTATGACAAAATTCGAATACTGACTGACAAATAAAGCGTTATCTCTCCATTCTTATTACAACGCCTTTGTTTTTCTTTTCCAACGACTTGATCTAATAAAACCGGAGATATAAGGAGTTTTTCAGCGAAACCTTGTAATTTTCTTGTCAGTGCCACTGTTTTGATGGCGGATTGACCGTCTTCCGTCGCTGTGAGATGCTGCTAATCATACAATTACTGCTGTCTGCAACATGTCATAACGCTACAGGACTTATACAGACTTAAACCTTTTAACCCTGGTATATACATCCAAAGGGACCAGGCAAAATACTTTTTTCGTCTGGGATTACACTGTTCTGTTTCAGGACAAACGCTTTTATTAATTATAAGTAAGAATGTCCAAATGTTATCTAAAATTGTTTCATCGGTACGCAATGGCTGATATTGTTGTACAAAGCCACATATATTCATATAAACACCTTTAAATACGTATGCTCACAGCATTTTCACCATCACGTATCCCTTTAACATCACCATTACACCATTTATGAAACTAATTCCCGAAAGTGGGAAATTTATGCAACTTGGGCTTAAATACAATTGTGGATGTCATTGCAGAATTTTCAAATTTCTATTGAACATGAAGGCTTTAAGTGCCAAAGTTAATTCCAGTAAGCGTCTGAGAATTACGATCTGTCGAAACTGTGTTCTATCTTGGTTTCAAGTTATGGTGTCGAGTGCGGGATGGGTTGCAGCGAGTACGGTGATTATAAATGACGTCAGAGCCTACAACACATCCACTTGCAATTGTTTTGGCATTGACTAATGCATTTGCTTTCTTTTATTATAAGTCTCCTTTCCCTCGATATGATTCAAACAATACTCGACATAGATAAATGGTTAACCAAAGATTTATATTGGATGCGGCTCCTGGTATCTGCGCCCATGAAACTCTTTTCTGTCCCTCGAGCAACCTATAACACGCTTCAAGTAAGCCTTTGAGTAATTAAAAAACATCAATTCGTAAAGTATTCACAGACAAATCAATGCGCATGCGTGATATACCCTAATAAACATACCCGGGTGCGAACGATCGTCCCCGTCCAAGCAGGATCGAAGGCTGATCATGCGTGCACCGGAAAACTATTACTCGTGGTTTGTGGTGCTTCCGGCCTGCTATCAGAGGGATCTGTCGGGGGAAACTTGCGATGAAAATCGGTCTACTTATACGAGTTTCAGAGTGAACAATTCAAGCAAGGACATGAACATGCTATTATTCTTTTCCTTTCATGTTGAAAATATCTCGGTGTAATTATCTGTACATCAAATAGTTATCTAATGGCTCCGATAATCGATTTAAAAGTCTAGATTTGCTTTATTGTTCCCTACTCAAACATACGCCTGCTACAATGAATCAAATTACCTGCTGCCTGCAGGTTTTCTGCCACGCAAATAGAATTAACTTTGAACAAGATAAAATAAACACTAAATTTTTTAAGCTCAAAATGTGTCTTTCCCGGCATCTTTATAAGTAAACAGTACACTGACTATTGTCTGCCGTTGTGTTTTTCTATCTTTTCAGTTTTCTTTACTCTCTAATACGATTATGAGCAGCTTTAATATTATCTCTACTTCAAAGGCACGTTTAGTTTTCATTATTAAACCTGTGATCTGAAATATCAATGTTATATTGCTTGTGAAATTGAAACGCTATAAACAGTTGTAGGTTCTGCATTTCATTTCAAATATAATTGATAGTTGTTAAACATGAATTTCATCTGCCTCGTAGGGCAATGGACCGGGTGAAACTGGTGGCATTTATTATTTAATTCGACTTTATATTCTTGAATTTTTTTAAATCTTTGAGCGTTTAATCTTAACCTAAACCTTTCGAAAGATGATTTGGTAAAAAACATTAAAAAAACAAAGACATTTAGAATGAATATTTCAAACGTTCTTATGAAACTGAATTCATTTCCTCCGTTATCTTGAGCTCGCACATGTGCATGCAATCGATTGAAATAATTTGTTCCAATCAGAACAGGAGAAGCACCATTAATATTAAATGACAACTGTGCCACTTTGCTGACATGATCGTTTTAATAGATACAGACATGTTTATTTCATTTATCAACATTAGCATTATGAATCCGTGTCTCAGAGATATCACCACTCTAGGTCAACCAGGGCTGCCGTGATTCAGTCAAAATACACCAAGTACGTGAGTGTTAAATACATATAAGAAAAATTGTGAGGTTAATTAATAGAAAACCGGTTTAACCTCCAGTAATTTTGATTGTAGTTTTGCTAACCGCTCCAATGTGATAACTTTAACTATAATTATTGGTAATTTCTTACCATGTTCGGTTTGCCTAGTTCTTATTCATTAACGACCCCGTTTCTGTTAATCTCTTAGTCAATTTGATTTTTATTTTGAAATTTGTGAGAATTTTCTTGACCCGTTGTGGACAAATTGATGAGTTTAAATATCATATTGCTTTCATTTGTGACGTTTACTTAAGGAATGAAGTACGTGATTGATGTTATTATCGGGGTCAACCGGACACAGTTTATCACATGACGTCACAATACCGAAGGATTTATTTTACTTCAAAACGTTAACTCATAATTCCCCACTTTTCAACATGTTGGTTTAAGTAATTCATGGCCTTCTGACACAAACAATAACTAGATATTTTTTTTATAAAAACGCGATGATTCGCAATCCGAACATATCAGAAGATTAATCGGAAAATATTCGCAATACATGTGTTCGCTCATTTAAGGAATGGAAGTTAATGTTTAAATATACATATTTTAAGGTAACTGGACACTGAGAATTTGTCGAGGAAGAGGTGTTGAAACGTAGATAATCATGAAAACATAATATAAGATTTTGGAGAGTTACACATATAAATGCTAGGCTATTTTTCGTTTGCGTTTTGAACAATTACTACCAAAAAGGTAATTGAAACGTTTTAATGTAGACTATATTAATATGGAACCAATTATTGCAAAAATACCCTTGCGTGTAAGACACCAAAATCATATAAAAATGTGGATGAAAGGTATTCTTGTTCACTAATTTAAGAACAATAATCCCTTACATGTTTACAGTTATAGCGGTATTACATTGTTTGCTGTTTTTCTAAATTCTTTACAGGGATATTCAACAAATGGATTACATAGCGGGATGAAAATCACGATATCATTTCGTTTTAGGAGAGGTCGCTCAGCTGTTGATTATATTTTTGTATTGAATGCTGCCATAAGTAAATTTTGAAATGGAAACAAGCGCTTAGCCTGTGCCTTAAGAATTTTAAGAAGGCATTTGACGGTATGTATAAAAATGGTCTATGGTTGAAATTATATACACTTGCGGGTAAAGGCTTAAAAGCTATTTATGTCCTTATTTCATTTTTTTTTAAAAACAAGCCCCCAAAACCAAGTGCGTTATGTCAACTTTTTGACGCATTTGTATCACCAGATTTGAATTATGGTTGTGAATTTTGGGGGTTTGGAAAAATTAAACAGAGATTGAAAGGGTTCATTTAAAGTTTTGTACAATTCTTATTTTAAAATGACACATAGCTATATTTATATCTCCCACATCCTGGGCAATCCAAGCATACCCAAAGCCATATGTAAACAATATTTCTTTTATATAAGTTGCCCAAGTACGCCTACCTAAACTATCCAGATTTTTTTATCATAATATATGACCATTATACAATGTGCTGACTAAATATTTATCGTTATTGACAGTTTTACACCATCATTTTAAAATCCTTGCATACCTTGTTATATGCAATTGGTATCTTCCAAGTTCACCATATATTGGTATTGCCGATGATTGTTGTAGACAAACATGGCTTGGTGATGTAAATAATTCCTCACGTTGTGATACTTATAAATGCTTTAAGTCTTTATTGAATGTTGAAAGATACCTAAATATCAGTTAACCGTTTCCTGTACGAAAATCATTGGCAAGATTTAGAACATCTAGTCATAAACTTCATATTGAAATTGGTCGATTTTTTTGTATTGATAGAAATGATCGCTTTTGTATTTATTGTTTATTGGATAAAGACATACTTGTTATTGAAGATGAATATCATGTATTTTTTAAGTGTTCAAGATTTAATGACATCCGGGAAAATTATTTGTTCTCCTGGTTTCGTGGAAATACTGACATTTTTCATTTCTATAATATGATGGCATCGGAAAATGTTACCCATATTAAATCCATTGCTCTTTACATTCATAAACTCATGTTAGCTATAGATAACACTTAACTTGTTAACCAAGAGACACAACTCTTATTTAGTTACATATATGCATTTTGTTAAATTTGATTTGCATTGTAACATGTATTATGGGCTGGAGGCCTTTCATTGAATAAACTTTCGTTCGTTCATTGTAGCAGTCTTACAGAGGAAAGTGTAATTGGGCTAGTAATGTAACAAAATTGATGGATTCAGCTGTTCATTTAAATATTTAGATCTTTCTATTTAGTTTTTAAAGAAAGATTTTTTGATCACTTTAAACCATATCGGTACAACTCGATGAATAACATCCCCGTTTTGTGTACTTTTAAAAAAATCTAACGAAACCACTGAGTATTTCGATAAATTTGCTTCAAAGTATCGAATTCCTTTAACTAAATTGAGACTTTCATCGCACCAGTAACGTTTTGAAACTATGGTAACAATATAAAAATTGCTAATAACCAACGCTGTTGCACCATTGTAAAAGTGGTGATTTTGAAGAGGAGTTTCACTTTGTTTGTGTTTGTAATGTATTTGATAATATACCTAGAACATATTTAAAAAGAAAATACTTTATTAGGTCCAGCATAATGAAATAAGTTGCTCTTAAGCAAGATACGAGCTATTCCATTCAACTGAATCTGTGCAAATTTATTTCTAAAAGATTCAAACAATTCACAACATTGTTTATATTATTCTGCATTCAATTTCACCTCGTGTAAGGCTAACATTTAAAACTTGACTATGTTTTATATATGCAAATATAGCTTTCTTCATACATTATGAACGTTTACAATGTACATGTTTGTCATATGATATGTCTCTGTTCGTTAAAAAAGAACTTAAATAGTTTGCTTAACGCGTGTTTGTCCATCTAAACAATTCTTGATACAAACTTAATTTAATGTATGTTACTGATTACTAATAGTGATCGTATTACATAGTTTGTGTCTCACATTCAAACCTTTTTTTGTAGTCGTTGTATTTATTTATAATTGAACTTATCTTTTTGATCATGTAATAAGGAATACGTATGAGTTCAAATTACCACTTTAAAAAAATCTAAATTTGAATCTGTCAAAAATGGTCGAAATGGAAAATTTTGACATGTCAGTTTCTTTTACTGCACCAAGTTTTGATAATTAAACTCTTTTTGATATACTTTCATGGTTTTGAATGTGGGAAGATAATTTGGGATTTGATAGACCTATCTGACTCGATAACGTGCAATTCACATACCGGAATATGCTTACAGAATTCTGTTATTTACACGTACATGGTATTTAAAAGTATCCTGCAAAAAACGTCCTCGTATAAAAGAGGTAATGTGTTACTCTAGACTTTCACAAAGAAAACGCTGTATAATTCTCTTTCCAGTGTCTCTGGGCTAATTCGTGTAACAGGTGGTAAACATGCAAATTAATTTCATATAATCACATTTTAATTGTAAAACAAGCAGACATTGCGGCTGGCACCACTGACCCGCGGGCTTGAAGCTTTACTTACTGAACTATATGCTGTCGACTTGGTAATCTTATCGCAATGCTTCAACTATGCCTTGCCATTTAAATACTCGTTATCAACAGAAGCATAATGTATTTGGATTGTTTGCGATTTTTACAAATATGAGGGTGTATTAAGTAAAAGAGTAAATGAGTAATGAAACGAGCCCCAGGTTTTTTATGGAATTACCACCGAAACTTAATATTTGATTAAATTTGTTTTGTGATGTTAACAATTTCTTCGGGCACAATTCTGATCTACAAAAAATAACAAACTGTGTTAACATAAGCCTCATTTCCCAGTGGCGCAATAATTCTTTGGTATGACCTGTTCCCCACGCTTTGCAAGACGAGACTGATAAATCAGAAATCCCCAACCCCGATCCCGTTGACAGAGCCTGAGGAGACGAATTGATATGTTGCTTGTATTTCCCTAAAACTAGATAGATGATGTCATTCTCTTCTTCCGCCAATAACATATTTATTCAATTTAAAATTAATTCCAATTTATCATTCTTAATTAAAGCGAATAAATGCATGGCACATCTTATCTCTCGGGGAATGGTATTTTTGCAATATCGGATTATTTTACCGAACGAAATTGAAAACATAAAGCCTTTTCTGATAGTAAATTTCTAGGAGATTATATTTCAATTATGACGTATATCATGCGCTTTAACAAAACATAGATTATACGTTAAGAAACTGTAATCGACGTTCTTATGTATTGTATACATATTTTCTTGTAATATATAATATAATTATCATGGTATCATTATGTTCCTCTTTTTTTTTTTAAAAAAAGGATATGTATAAGTCATTACATTCCATCCCCTAGGGTTAATTTGTGTGTGATTGTGTTTTCTCGTGATTTATATGGGATGATGTATTTTCAATTGGTCCGTGGGTTTAATGCACCTAGAACTGGGTAACATAAAAAAGATGGGTCTGCCTTAATTACCGGCGTTACTTTCAGACGACACTGCCAGTCAACAAGAAACGCTCGATATCCTACTGAGAGACTTTGATCAACTACATATGCTATCTAAATGAACTCCGGAAAATGATTATTTGGAATTAATTGGTTCAGTATCGATTATGGTTCTTGAACATGGATGATTTTTCTGGCGTGTCCTCCGCTTAATTAATTTTCAGTGTTAAACGAAATGATAATAAACAGGTACACGACGACGCCTCTATCCCGGTCACGCCTAAACAATTACACTGTTTGAAATAAATAAATCATTAAAGATTATAAAATATCTGTCTGTAAAATAACCATCAATTTATTAACTTTAACACTATTGTTATTTTCATGTTGTGTGCTCAAAAAAGAATGGTCATCTTTGTAAATTACCATTGAAAAGTATCATTGAACATTTGTTACTAGGAATAATATTTTTTCCATGTGTTATTCAGCATTGCAAACTCATAATGAATTATTAGTAAGTTCGAATAGTGATAAAACACAATAATGACGTCATAGTAATCATGAATGTATTCCCTTGCTAATGTTTTGAGCAGAATGAACAACAAATGGGAATCTTCAAACAATCCAAATTCATTATTCATAGGTGTTTTTTAGTCAATATTTAGTGTCAAGCTAGAGTTCTCGGACTTATGTGCCAGTTTAAACCACAAACACATTGCGAGTAATATCATGAGTGCTCTAACAAGTATAATATCCACGCGTTTGTGTTGAAAACATTTTCAATCAACTGGTTGTCCGAGAAGAAATTGAAAGTCAGTTATGCTAACTCTTGTATTCAACCTCCCAAAATCAGTCATTCTAACTCGCTTAGTTATCCTCTCCAACGTCAGGTCATGCCAACTCTCTAAATCATCCTACCAAAAGTCAGGTCATGCTCACTCTCTAAGTCGTCAACCTCTCCAACGTCAGGTCATGCCAACTCTCTAAATCATCCTACCAAAAGTCAGGTCATGCTCACTCTCTAAGTCAACATCCCCAAAGTCAGATCATGCTAATTCCCAAAGTCAACCTCCCCAAAGCCAGTCATTCTAACTCTCTAAGTCAACCTCCCCAAAGTCAGGTCATGCTAATTCTCTTAGTCAACCTCCCCAAAAGCCAGTCATTCTAACTCTCTAAGTCAGCCTTTCCTAAGTCAGGCATTCTAACTCTCTAAGTCAACCTCTCCAAAGCCAGTTATTCTAACTCTCTAAGTCAACCTCTCCAAAGCCAGTCATTCTAACTCTCTTAGTCAACCTCCCAAAGCCAGTCATTTTAACTCTCTAAGTCAACCTCCCCAAAGCCAGTCATTCTAACTCTCTAAGTAAACATCTCCAAAGCCAGACATTCTAACTCTCTAAGTCAACCTCCCCAAAGCCAGTCATTCTAACTCTCTAAGTCAACCTCTCCAAAGTCATTCATTCTAACTCTCTTAGTCAACCTCCCCAAAGCCAGCCATTCTAACTCTCTATGTCAACCTCTCAAAAGTCAGGTCATGCTTATTCTCTAAGTCAACCTCCCCAAAGCCAGTCATTTTAACTCTCTAAGTCAACCTCTCTAAAGCCAGTCATTCTAACTCTCTAAGTCAACCTCCCCAAAGCAAGTCATTCTAACTCTCTAAGTCAACTTCCCAAAAGCCAGTCATTCTAACTCTCTAAGTCAACCTCCCCAAAGCCAGTCATTCTAACTCTCTAAGTCAACATCTCCAGTGCCAGACATTCTAACTCTCTAAGTCAACCTCCCAAAAGCCAGTCATTCTAACTCTCTAAGTCAACCTTTCCAAAGTCATTCATTCTAACTCTCTAAGTCAACCTCCCCAAAGCCAGTCATTCTAACTCTATAAGTCAACCTTTCAAAAGTCAGGTCATGCTTATTCTCTAAGTCAACCTCCCCGAAGCCAGTCATTCTAACTCTCTAAGTCAACCTCTCCAAAGTCAGGTCATGCTAATTCCCTAAGTCAACCTCCCCAAAGTAAGTCATTCTAACTCTCTATGTCAACCTCTCAAAAGTCAGGTCATGCTAATTCTCTAAGTCAACCTCCCCAAAGCCAGTCATTCTAACTCTCTAAGTTAACCTCTCCAAAGCTAGTCATTCTAACTCTCTAAGTCAACCTCCCCAAAGCAAGTCATTCTAACTCTCTTAGTCAACTTCCCAAAAGCCAGTCATTCTAACTCTCTAAGTCAACCTCCCCAAAACCAGTCATTCTAACTCTCTAAGTCAACATCCCCAAAGCCAGTCATTCTAACTCTCTTAGTCAACCTCCCAAAGCCAGTCATTTTAACTCTCTAAGTCAACCTCCCCAAAGCCAGTCATTCTAACTCTCTAAGTCAACATCTCCAGAGCCAGACATTCTTACTCTCTAAGTCAACCTCCCCAAAGCCAGTCATTCTAACTCTCTAAGTCAACCTTTCCAAAGTCATTCATTCTAACTCTCTAAGTCAACCTCCACAAAGCCAGTCATTCTAACTCTATAAGTCAACCTTTCAAAAGTCAGGTCATGCTTATTCTCTAAGTCAACCTCCCCGAAGCCAGTCATTCTAACTCTCTAAGTCAACCTCCATAAGCCAGTCATTCTAACTCTCTAAGTCAACCTTCCCCTAAGCCAGTCATTCTAACTCTCTAAATCAACCTCGCCAAAGCCATTCATTCTAACTCTCTAAGTCAACCTCCCCAAAGCCAGTCATTCTTACTCTCTAAGTCAACCTCTCCAAAGCCAGTCATTCTAACTCTCTAAGTCAACCTCTCCAAAGTCAGGTCATGCTAATTCCCTATGTCAACCTCCCCAAAGCCAGTCATTCTAACTCTCTATGTCAACCTCTCAAAAGTCAGGTCATGCTAATTCTCTAAGTCAACCTCCCCAAAGCAAGTCATTCTAACTCTCTAAGTCAACCTCTTCAAAGCTAGTCATTCTAACTCTCTAAGTCAACCTCCCCAAAGCCAGTCATTCTAACTCTCTAAGTCAATTTCCCAAAAGCCATTCATTCTAACTCTCTAAGTCAACCTCTCCATAGTCAGGTCATGCTAATTCTCTAAGTCAACATCTCCAGAGCCAGACATTCTAACTCTCTAAGTCAGCCTCCCCAAAGCCAGTCATTCTAACTCTCTAAGTCAACCTCCCCAAAGCCAGTCATTCTTACTCTCTAAGTCAACCTCTCCAAAGCCAGTCATTCTAACTCTCTAAGTCAACCTCTCCAAAGTCAGGTCATGCTAATTCCCTAAGTCAACCTCTCCAAAGCCAGTCATTCTAACTCTCTAAGTCGACCTCTCCAAAGTCATTCATTTTAACTCTCTAAGTCAACCTCTCCATAGTCAGGACATGCTTATTCTCTAAGTCAACCTCCCCAAAGCCAGTCATTCTAACTCTCTAAGTCAACCTCCCCAAATTCAGGTCATGCTAATTCCCTAAGTCAACGTCATTCTAACTCTCTAAGTCAACCTCTCCAAAGTCATCCATTCTTACTCTCTAAGTCAACCTCTCCATAGTCAGGTCATGCTAATTCTCTAAGTCAACCCCCCCAAAGCCGGTCATTCTAAGTCTCTAAGTCAAACTCTCCAAAGTCAGGTCATGCTATTTCTTTAAGTCAACTTCCCCAAAGCCAGTCATTCTAACTCTCTATGTCAACCTCCCCAAAGCCAGTCATTCTAACTCTTTAAGTCAACCTCTCCAAAGCCAGTCATTCTAACTCTCTAAGTCAACCTCTCCAAAGTCAGGTCATGCTAATTCCCTAAGTCAACCTCTCCGAAGCCAGGCATTCTAAATCTCTAAGTCAACCTCTTCAAAGTCATTCATTTAACTCTCTAAGTCAACCTCTCCAAAGCCAGTCATTCTAACTCTCTATGTCAACCTCCCAAAGCCAGTCATTTTAACTCTCTAAGTCAACCTCCCCAAAGCCAGTCATTCTAACTCTCTAAGTCAACCTCTCCAAAGTCAGTCATTCTAACTCTCTAAGTCAACCTCCCCAAAGCCAGTCATTCTAACTCTCTAAGTCAACCTCTCCAAAGCCAGCCATTCTAACTCTCTAAGTCAACCTCTCCAAAGTCAGGTCATGCTAATTCCCTAAGTCAACCTCTCCAAAGCCAGTCATTCTAACTCTCTAAGTCAACCTCTTTAAAGTCATTCATTTTAAGTCTCTAAGTCAACCTTTCCAAAGCCAGTCATTCTAACTCTCTAAGTCAACCTCCCAAAGCCAGTCATTTTAACTCTCTAAGTCAACCTCCCCAAAGCCAGTCATTCTAACTCTCTAAGTCAACCTCTCCAAAGTCAGTCATTCTAACTCTCTAAGTCAACCTCCCCAAAGCCAGTCATTCTAACTCTCGATGTCAACCTCTCAAAAGTCAGGTCATGCTAATTCTCTAAGTCAACCTCCCCAAAGCCAGTCATTCTAACTCTCTAAGTCAACCTCTCCAAAGCCAGTCATTCTGACTCTCTAAGTCAACCTCTCCAAAGCTAGTCATTCTAACTCTCTAAGTCAACCTCCCCAAAGCAAGTCATTCTAACTCTCTAAGTCAACTTTCCAAAAGCCAGTCATTCTAACTCTCTAAGTCAACCTCCCCAAAGCCAGTCATTCTAATTCTCTAAGTCAACCTCCCCTAAGCCAGTCATTCTTACTCTCTAAGTCAACCTCTCCAAAGCCAGTCATTCTAACTCTCTAAGTCAACCTCTTCAAAGTCAGGTCATGCTAATTCCCTAAGTCAACCTCTCCAAAGCCAGTCATTCTAACTCTCTAAGTCGACCTCTCCAAAGTCATTCATTTTAACTCTCTAAGTCAACCTCTCCATAGTCAGGACATGCTTATTCTCTAAGTCAACCTCTCCAAAGCCAGTCATTCTAGCTCTCTAAGTCAACCTCTCCAAAGTCAGGTCATGCTAATTCCCTAAGTCAACCTCTCCAAAGCCAGTCATTCTAACTCTCTAAGTCAACCTCTCCAAAGTCATTCATTCTTACTCTCTAAGTCAACCTCTCCATAGTCAGGTCATGCTAATTCTCTAAGTCAACCTCCCCAAAGCCGGTCATTCTAACTCTCTAAGTTAAACTCTCCAAAGTCAGGTCATGCTAATTCTCTAAGTCAACTTCCCCAAAGCAGGTCATTCTAACTCTCTAAGTCAACCTCCCCAAAGCCAGTCATTCTTACTCTTTAAGTCAACCTCTCCAAAGCCAGTCATTCTAACTCTCTAAGTCAACCTCTCCAAAGTCAGGTCATGCTAATTCCCTAAGTCAACCTCTCCAAAGCCAGTCATTCTAACTCTCTAAGTCAACCTCTTCAAAGTCATTCATTTTAACTCTCTAAGTCAACCTCTCCAAAGCCAGTCATTCTAACTCTCTAAGTCAACCTCTCCAAAGCCAGTCATTTTAACTCTCTAAGTCAACCTCTCCAAAGCCAGTCATTCTAACTCTCTAAGTCAACCTCCCCAAAGCCAGTCATTTTAACTCTCTAAGTCAACCTCCCCAATGCCAGTCATTCTAACTCTTTAAGTCAACCTCCTCAAAGCCAGTCATTTTAACTCTATAAGTCAACCTCCCCAAAGCCACGGTAAGGTAGCAGGCATGGTCCTATTGTTGAGGTGCTCTTATTGTTGGTGTTCTTACCTAACTTTCTTGTTTTCAAATGCGATTGAAATGACATTTAAAATGTTATCATCAGCTTGACACACTGTGAATACAATTAGAAACGTAATTCAATACCTCCAAACTTGGCTGAAATGTTATAAACCTATGACAGAAGTTTTAAAAGGATTCTCAATCCAAAGCCTACATAATTAATTTGGAATTTCATTCTCCATTTTAATCTTAAAAATACACACATCTAATTGAAAAGGACAGACCAGCTGCCTTGGAGGTTCATGCTAATGTAGGTAAGGCATTCCATATTTCGCTCAGTCAGAGGTATGAGATAAAAGAAAAGTATTGGAAATAAAAACAACAACACACACTTTGTCTTAAAGTTTTTAAACACAATAAATCCTTCTGTTTGTGCGAGCCAAGGCCAATATGAATACCCACCATTTCAAGGAGAGCCGCTTTTGGTACAAATCTAAATGTGTGATATCGGGAAAGTGGGACGGAAAGGTGGTTAATTAGTTGAAGTAGATATATCAGCTGCCAGTCCTGGTCTGTACGGGGTCGGGTTATGAGGCTCATCCTACCACCTAATCTGGCGATCGCCCTCCCGTGGATCAATAACATGTTCTGTCAGGACGAGAACATTCATTTTAAGGCATTGTGAAACTTCGAAAGTTATGTTAAAAATCTGAATACAAAAAGTTGGTGCTTCTAATAGAAATTGGTTTTACTTGTAGTCAATGAGCAAAGCCACATTATTAAAAGGTTGAATAGGATAGTTACATTGGGATTTAAATACATTTGTATATGAATGTCATGTTAGGAATTTGCCCTGCATGTATGTAGATAAGTATCTGTTAGGGTTTGGTCCTTTAGGTATAAAAGATACTACAGGGGAAAGCAAAACAGTCAGTCTCTGTTGAACATGCAACAGCACATCCATTACAGCCAAAACCAGCGTTATTGGTAAATGACATTAACTAATTACGCAACCAGAGATGTTAAAGACACTTTCAGATATGCTTATTGACCGTTCTAATCAATTGTAATTAAATAATCATTTCCTGCAATATATTTGCTGTCTTTTCAGCTAGTGCCCCGATACGGCGGTTGAGAGCTAACGGAGTATTTCTATGCAATAATTTTATTATCACTTGATTTACAAAGAAAAGGAAGACAGCGTAACGCAATTTTCATTGATTCCATCAACCTGGATCTGGTATCAAAACCTCCCCATCGTTCTGGAATCTGATTACAACGTCGTTGTGGACGTGTCTATCCATACTGTCTTTTGTTTCCCGTATTAATCATAAAACTGCTAGTCAAATTCTACAATTCTATTCGTATAAGATTTTTTTACTTTGACAATGGCAGATAGTGTATACATTTAAATAGCATTTTATGCGATATTGTCATGAAAAAAAACGTATGCAACATTTTAATTCGTCCTTTCCGAAGACATAATTCGAGATATGTAATAATTCAGGTGTCGCCGTTGCTGCATCGTCGCCGTCATCTTGTTAACTCTTTAACATGGGTTATGACTCAAAAACACATGAAATATATCAAGCATCAGTGTATCAACTGCCAATTTTCATATATAGTTTATGCGTCCATCTACATATCTATAGCTAATATAAGTATCAAGCGATCACCCTTTGCCGACAGAGCAAAATGTACGAGCGATGTCATCCGCTTACGGATCTCTTGTTACTATTAGCGGCCGTGGAAAGCCATTGAAACCTACTTTTGTGCATCCATTGATGATAACATGAATGAAAACAACTTTTTTCACCTCTAAAATACTAGTAAAACAATACAATAAATACTACAGGACACACCTTGTAACAGCTGGAAATGCAGCAGACGACATTTGTGGTTGCTTGTCTGTCTGTCTGTGTGTCTGTTTGTGCCCTTAAAAAGATAAAACCGAAATAGTCTGCTTAAGGATCTGTCTCTGCACATACTAGTTTCCAGTACATTGACGTCAAATAAAAGCAGAATATATTTTTCCACTTATTCCAAGAATAATATCGAAAAGACGCGATGACATTGCCATTGGTTTCGTTATGTAAGACTAAGGTTACGTCCTCATTAACTTTTGGGAAGGCGACCTACCCCCGATATATTTGACAGAACTATTGATTTATATGGTGAATCTTACTCCTATGTGTAAACGAATAATACATATTAATGAATACGTCGCGTGTGCCAGGCAGGTTTCCTTAGAAGGAGCGAAGACTGTTGAGTTTTATTAGTTTTGTGATTAGGCGATCTCCAGGATTGGGTCTCAGCACGCAATGCTCGAGGCTTCATGACGGCACGACCGTGCCGTGGATTGCAGGGAAAATAACACTGAGATATTGCCTTACAATTTATAGTGACATTTTACTGATGTATGATATCAGACGCAATGAAGCCAACATTTTATTGAAGGTCAATTATTATTATTGTTATTTTTAAGCGTTGATATTATATCAATACAGTAAGGCTTTAAACAGGAGAAAATTAACATACTTAAGGACAACATTTCTGCACGGTTGGTTTTATTTCAATATAAATGATCGTTACCACATATTTTGCCAATTAGAATGATACAGCTCCTTTGGAACAATTAAAACATACCATTTCCTGACTTGTTTGCTCAATATGTATGTCCTTTTTGTGGCGTGGTCTAATGGTCAATTTGGATGCATCAAAATGTTTCCAACTTATCATATAACCGTCAAAGACATGTTATGTTGCCATTGCGGACGTACAAGTTCATTGATGTTTTGACAGCTGTTACGTCCACTTATAACTGTCACATTGTTTAAGAACGTTTGTTTAGCGTTATCCCTTCCAAACGTTTACTGCAGTTTCGCAGTAAACAAAGGTGGCGTCCGTCGTATGAATCCATGAGCAATATGTCTACACATGAATCTCAAGGAGATGGTAAATGCACTAGTAAAAGAGAGTGTTCATGATTTATCATCCATATCATTTGCGTATTGCTTAAAAACCTACAGGTGTAAAGGGTTTTCTTACACAAAATATAAAGTAAATCAAAGTTCATGCTCGGATGCCCCACTGTACCAAGGAATTTGATATTGAAAAGACGTCATTGGTTATATGTAATACTTCTATAGACTCCTATTACTGTGATTCCTGACGTCCTGAGTGAATTTCTTTTAAAACAAATCACACAATACACACAATGATTTAAGTAAAGAATATCATGATTGAGAATGTATATAAAACAGTATCTGTATTAACAGCATGAAACAAACTAGTTCATTCATTTTGTCCAATCCCAGATAAGTAGATCCAAATAGTTGGCCTTACTGGAAATATTGACCTTGCCCACGGGCAAAATTAAAATGGTACCCGTATGTAAAACGATGAAATGTAAAAACATTTTTATATTAACATTCACTTAGCTGTCATGGCGGCTCGTGTAAAATAAGTTCATCCCAACCCGCGAGCTGGGAGTTCTGCGCAAACTCGGTAGACCTTGATTTTGCAAAACACCCTATGTTTGGGCTGGGATTAACCTATCTTACACTGTCGGCCATGAGAGATACTTATAGTCATTAAATTGATCCAGCTGGTATGACTGGCCGTTCTTGCCCGACACACATACACTTGCCAGCATGTGAAGCAAGGTTAAATGCTCCACCTAGTTCTAAGGTGGGGTAGTTGTATTCCATATACATGTAGATTAAAATTTAATGGTGTTCATACTTGTCTTAGTCTTTAAGAATGCTACGCTAGAAAGCAAAGTTAATCAATGACTTAATTCATCGTCGGCAACCACGGTACATTCTTCCGTTACAGACATAACGAAGCAAAGCGTAGTGTATTTCGGGGGTATCCGACGATGTGACTTAATTGAGCAGAGTCTTCTATATAAGGCCTATTGAGTTTGGTGATATTTATAGATTTACGTATCAAATATTTAGCTTGAAACGGGAAAGTCTATACATATATAGGCACAGACTCAGTTACACCGATTTAAGATCACTGGGTGTCTACTTTGATTAAATATATTACTGAAGTCTTGAGCACTGTCACAAATATAGCATACTTCCTTTACTAGATATAACACTGCATTTACCTAATCATCCGAATTATAGCAGCAGGACTATACACTAGCTATAGTCAACCTAGTTTGACGCTTCGCATGCATATATGCTACAAACACACATTTCCTCATATCAAAGACATCGACTTTACTTCCTGATGACAACTCTCGCCCCCGGGGAGCGCGAATCTAATAGACGTATCCTCTGCCAGTATGTTTGCAGAACAAAACAATAAGTCCGCGACATTTAATTACAAAGAGACATTAGTCTGCCTTGTTTGGCTCCTATTCCACTTTATTGTTTTAGTTATGCCCCAACAGCGATATCAATGCCTCAGGAAAACATTTATCACGTGGCCAAGTACTTGTTCCCTGCCCAGAAATACATTGTACCGCGTAAACTGACAGCTTCATATCTCATTCATCAAAGTGAAATTACTACTTTCGTTATAAAATATAATAATAAATAAAACTGTATACGTCTGTTGGATGAATAATGCATTATGGTACATGAGGTAACGCATTATGGTACATGAAGTAACGCATTATGGTACATGAAGTAACGCATTATGGTACATGAAGTAACATAATTTCTAAAATCGCTGCCATTATGAAGGGAGATACTTACATTTAAATATAGATAGCACTATTTTTAAACTATAATCGCCCAGATTTGTTAATATTTGTTCGTCTTTCATAAACATAGTTTTCATACAAGATACAAGACGCAAGAAAGATACAAGAAACAAGAGGCAAGGCAGATACAAGATACAAGAGGCAAGGCAGATACAAGATACAAGAGGCAAGAAAGATACAAGAAACAAGAGGCAAGGCAGATACAAGATACAAGAGGCAAGGCAGATACAAGATACAAGAGGCAAGAAAGATACAAGAAACAAGAGGCAAGAAAGATACAAGAAACAAGAGGCAAGGCAGATACAAGATACAAGAGGCAAGGCAGATACAAGATACAAGAGGCAAGAAAGATACAAGAAACAAGAGGCAAGGCAGATACAAGATACAAGAGGCAAGGCAGATACAAGATACAAGACGCAAGAAAGATACAAGAAACAAGAGGCAAGGCAGATACAAGATACAAGAGGCAAGGCAGATACAAGAAACAAGAGGCAAGGCAGATACAAGAAACAAGAATCTTAATTTAAAGTCGGGTATATGCTAACAAGAAACGTTAGAGCATTAGTTTAATGAGCTATTTTCCGACATGAATATCAAACATACATAACATTACAAAATATAACAATGAGCTGGTGACCTGGAAGTAAAGGCTTATAGTTTTGAAAAGGTACACTATTGGAACAAGTATTTACAAAGTCTGTCTCTAATTATAATCATGCAAACAATTACAAAAAGTAAGTTGGCTTCGAGCACTGTATACAATGATACCATATGAACTAGTTTTCCCGGCTGTACGGCCAGTCCACACGCACACGGTTCCGCTAGTTGACATTCCACTGTAAAATGGTTAACCTTAATTCTTTTAAGAGGATAAATTAAGATAATAATAGTATACATTTTAAATGGTATAGTAGTATAGTTGGTTAAAATGTTATAAATTACATGTTGTTGTTAATTTCTTTTACTTTAGTTTGCTAGAAAGAAATCGTTGAAGAAAAGTAATTACACATTGAGCATTAACAAGATGGAATTGTCAAGGTGCGGATCAGCCTTCTATATATTCTATGTAGTTTTGAGAGTACAGTATTTCTTTTAGGAGGCAGTTCCATACCTGACTGACCTCAGAGCGGAAAGAGTTTTTTTTATAGTTGTCTTCGGCACATTTACACAGTTTTCATATCTGAGATTACAATTACATGTCTTAAAAGCTACAAGGTTTTGAACATATTCTGGTAAGATAACGTACAGACATTTGTAAGGTTCAATAGCGATGTGTCTTACCCTGCTCAGATGTTACGTTGGAAATTGAGCATTCTGAAAGATATTTTCATAAGTTGAGGTGTATTATTGACAATTTTTAAAGCTCTGTATTGAATCTTTTCTATTTTTTCTGTGTTAATCGTACAGAAATACTACAAAAATGCCAAACAACAGGACAGTAATTGAAAATGGATCTGATAAAAAATTTAACAGAAATAAGCTAAGTATTGATAGTCAGAAATTTCCGTAGTTTTGAAGGATATTCAGTAAAATAGCTGATTCTTTGCACATGTTAGAAATCTGGGTATCACAATTTAATAAACTATCTACCTCAATACCTTTAAGTATATCTTGCTCTTTACAAAAAATAGTTGGATAAAGTGTGTTGAATTGCTTTATTTCTTTAACAGAATTGGAGCCATCTGAAATTGCTTGAAATTTGACAGGGTTAGCCTGTATTTGATTGGGATGTAAAAAAGTTTATCAAAATGTTACTTTCTTCTTCAAGAGTGGTCTTAACAACATCGGGATTTTTATCACACACTGAGGAATATGTTGAAGACTTGAGGCCCTAATATTGTTGTTTATGGGACATGAAATGCAAGAATTAAAGTCTATTGATCTATATGACCTTTCAGATTAAAACAGAAAAGTTTGTCGAGTAAACTAAACATTTTAAAGATCAATGACCATTTACCTCATAACATTGAATTTAATCAAGTTTCTGGAGATAAAAGCCAAAAGCTAATTTAAATGGTGTCAAGCAATACAAAATGACAGATACCTTCTCATATGTTTAATCATCATCGAGGATGATGTTTAACCTACATTTCTTCATTTAGAATGTTGTGTCTCCAATCATAGAATATATCCGATACCAGTTACATGTGGCATGCCATCTAGACAATTTTGTAAATGTGCGAGAGAAAAACGAGCATCAGTCATGCAATACATACAATGTAATAATTTTTTATACATTTTTCAAACCATATTTCAACCGTAAATCTGTCAGCGATACATACAAAATACACTTTTCCGTATGTCACCTGGTGCTATACGACCGTATTCCACTCTGCTGACGTCACTTCATAGCAAGTATTGCAAGTATTGCGTGATGTCAAAGTGACGTCATACAGCGAAATAGTGCATTATTCAAACGTCATAATAATAATGGTAACAATTTCAACGATTTACAATCCAATAACAAAAGGGTTATTAATACTGCATTTTCATCCGGGCTGTCTTGGAGTTTTAAAAAAGTTGATCCGAATCTGCAAAAAAATCCCCTCAAGTCGAGTTAAACCACTTGGATGAACATAAAGAAGTATCAAATGACTTTATTATCGTATACCATATTACAATAGAAACTTCAGTGACCCGCCCAGCATCAAATTATTTACTATGACATTGTTTTGAAGCTTATGGGTAAAGGGCTAACATGACACACAACGTCATACGACAGAATACACATATTACATATATTATATCAATCAACATTTAGATTACTTCCTTAAAACTGTCAGTAACAGCAGGCCCCCCAAAGTCTCGAAACTTCTTCAGCATAGCAGGCTTAAGTCCCTTATTTCATTTACACAAATAGATTGCTTATACTCGAATAAGCATATCAAAAAGGAGTTTATCAGGATTATCTTTAAAATAGCTTTCTGTTATAGTCGCAAACTCTAAAATGAGAGTATTAAAGAATTTATACCAAAAAATAGCTTAGCTTAATCCTGTTATAAGGGACTCGAGCTATTGGAGACAGGAGATCACTGGGGAATAAACCCGGTCTTTGAATTATAATCCTCACACGCGTGCCAACATTTAAGTAACTTCTTAGGATTTGATAATGCACATTGTAATTTCAAATTCCATGTGTGGGTGAAACGCTCCCTTTATATACATAGTGTTTGCTTTCCATGATTGAAATTGCGTTTGGATGTCAAACATTTACAACAATTGCCAAGCAATTTTGTTCCCTGGAATTATTCTGGAATAATATTATATTATATCTATTATAAAAGATCGAATTGTTTTGTATTCCATCGTGTATCTCAGCTTGATGTAAGATTCATAAAGTCTCATTCCGAATTGCCCGCAGACCGCGGCCTCAGAATGTAATCCCGTATGGTTTTTAATTACAAGCAAGGCAATCTCAAATGTAACAGATAAATTGAATGGCATCAATCTGCTAAAGGAAATGATAGGAATCGTATTAATCTAATGCGGTGTTGACGCATTAATTCTAATTAATCTGTTGTGTGAAAGAAACGTTATTCTTCGACGAAATTATCTTTTCTTATAAATTATAACGATGGGGGATATTTGGTGCGGCTAGTGAGGCAAATGATATGTAGTCAGGGGCAAGTTGTTATGAGTAAGAATATCTAAAAGTGCATAAACAGTAGATTTGGTAGAACATATGGAAGGGTTGATTTAGGATGCATCTTTTTTAACCATAAATGTTACAAAAGTCTTATATTTGATTCTTCAGAATTATTGAACATAGCTTAGTAGTTTATGAAAACAGGTAACCGTTTAAGTCAACACCAGAGACGTTAACATTGTTTGTTTTAACCTGTAATGTCAATGGTCAAATTCAATCAATAATACAATGAAATCTACAGGGACAAGCCAATTAGTCAAGCATTCATGTATGATACCTGTTTGGAGGCACATGGTTATGGCTCAAACCACACTTAACGAGCGACACACACATACACACACATGCACACAGAGACTGCTTGTTTTACAAACATGTGGTCATATTGTTTTCCAAACAAACTCGATCCACCTTAATATCTTGAAAAGCTTGAATGACGAACTTTGGCATTCAATTCCTAAGTCGATGAATGTGTAATGGAGAATATGATTAAACTATGAAACATGGATATCATATACTGAGCATCCATTTTGATCTGTATTCCATAACTCCATCTCTGCCAGCACCAGTCATAATATTTAACAGTCATCAATCGACAAAGTGCGCTCCTTGGAGAGCAATTTACTCTATGATATAGTATTTTCGTTGGAGAAATAGACCTCGTTGCTAGGCAGGATCGATGTTTTGCCATCAGAATCCGTCCCCCGGGCCCACTCCTGGGGCCAGTGTGGATTCTGCTTGTTGATGGACCAATACAGTCAAAAGTTTAATTCATGGAAATGCAGGCATGCCATATATTTGGACAAGAAATGACATTTCATATTTTATGCAAGCGCATGCGTTTCATATTTACACGAACTGAACTTGTTTGTAACATGCATACTGAATGTTGCTTATTTTGTGCGAGCGTACAAAGCATGCATACCGTAATCATGCAGCATTTCACAGAACTAAACAACAGGTTGCAACACCTTGGAGCCTATCTAACTATCGGTCATCATAAATTAAATGTATGGCCCCAAGAAGTGTTGGCACTATATGTGGTTTCTTTATTTGGTGGAGCAAAGAAGCGGAACAATAAAAAACTGTGGTGGGGCATATCGAACTCATTTTAAAGTCCCCATCTTGTTCTACGCCAGTGTTTGTGTTTCTGAGATGTACATATCGTCTGCAAATACCACACCAAGTCGATGGTTCTTCAGTAGATTGATAACCATGATTTGTTGGTTGTCCGTCAGGGACGTGGCTGACCAGCAGAGTAATTAATTTGGAAAACGTTAGCTGGCCATTCCTGTTAATAATTAATACGCTAATTGATTGTATTTTGAACCATTCGTGTCCCTCTAATTGTTTTACAAAACAACATAAATGTATTTCTATCGCACTTTCTGTAACTTTTGAAGTGAAGGTTTGAGATGAAAAGTGTAAAAACATTTTTTTTTAGAAAAAAGATGGCATCATAAATCACTGTTATGTGCCATGTTTCTGCTAGCATCAAACTCCCTTCAGGCCTTAAGGCAATTATATATCAACTTGGCACAAATCAAATCTACAAAATGGAAAATAAACAATATTGGTCGTCGATGGATGAGTTAAGTTTATAGTGTCAGTAGGAAATAATAATGTTGGATTGGCGAAAATCCCCGCGGCCGTCTCAGCGACACCGGGTTAGCTGAATGTAATGGCGAGAAAATGACAACAAGGGGCTATCGTGAGAGCGTCATGAATATTAATAGTGTTTTACTTCATTTGCATGATTCACTTACAAGTCGCCCATCCCCCTGGGGACTCCAACATATACATGTACCATGATGGTTTCAAACTATTTAAAGTATGAGGTACTGTATCTATGCTATATATAACACCATAGATTAATATTTTGAACTAACACGGCCATCGAATTATTACAAATGAATTTTGTTTACAGTGTCAAATCGCCCAGTGTTGGTTATTGACTTCTTGGTTTTCACATCAAATATATGCATGCAATTGCATTTTAATGAACAAGCAGAATCATTATCAAAACCAGATGATGGACACTGAGGTTCTCTGATAGAAATGCGTTCTGCGGTTTACATCCATTTTTCAGACAAGAACACAGTGGCTTTATTCCATAAACAGTTTCCAGTTAACTTTGTTACCATAATGAAGTTTATCAATAATTTTAGCTTTTTCTCGAAGATCTCTTGGGGCCCCTGGCCATTGTCGGCGTTATACAAATTGATGGTTGCCTAGAATAATCACTGATACTGGGCTTCCATTTGTGAATAGGGAATAACAAGTGGCAAGTGGTCTCAACAACATGCATTCACCGTAGACAGCGGCGTGCTCTTACTTGGGTGTTTTCTGATACAGATAACGCCTCATAATAGCACAACTTTCAACATTCAGTGTCTCGAGTCAAAGGCAAATAGGTTGTACAATCAATATGTGTGATTGGAACCGCTGTATTCTTTTAAGAAGTGTTTTATTTATATAATTTCAGCTCTGTTATTCTTTGCATCAGCATGTAATCCTAGACAGTAGATGTTATACACAAACGCCCTCAGGTGGTGTCACTAAAGTACTTCCGAATATGGTTGCTGATCTCATTATTGTGACCAATCTAATTTTTGCTGCATATTGTAGGCATACCGTACTCACTGGTGTTCACGTTATGTCGGATTTCATGATTTTTCTAGCAATTATTTGATGTATTCAAATTTCACAGAGCTAGATTAGATGTTCATTGAGCGAATGCTCTGTAATTTTGTAAACTATCGTATCTCCTTGGTTACAAGAGCTTTAGATATGCATTCGTATGACAAATGATGTATATGATAGATCAAAAGATAGACACACATGCGATCTTTACACCATACCACCAACTGAAATGGATACAATTATAGAATGCGCATAAAGAAATAAGTTTTTGTTAGTTAAATGCGGTTGGAAAGGTGGCTGTGCTTGTTCAGGTGCAAAGACTTATTGGAATGATAGAGTTCGTCTTGAGCACAAGATCAAGTAAGAGGTATACGTGCATGAACATTCTTACGTGCTACATATTTATAGAATTGAAATTATCATAGTTGAATAAAAACAAATTGTGAAGTGTATATAAATGTCTCTATTCCATTTAAAATAAAAAAGAAGAAATTATATTCTAACCTTTTGAAATCCTTTACTTAAATTAGACAGTAACAATAATATCTAATTATAACCCCAAAAGTCTTATCTGTTCTACGACTGACGTTCCTTTGTGGAATCGGGCCTGGGACAGTAAACCGCTAGTTGGGTTAAATGTCGGATTTAACACAGACTTTTAAGCAAGTACGTTATTCCATACCTTGCCATCAGATAAACCTTCTGACCAAAACCAATATTTTACGCGATTGATTCACTTACTCAGAATCGGGGGAGGTTTGCAAATTTCACCACATGCACCCACTTAAAGTAAACATGATAAAAGTGTTGTATAGATTAATACCATGAAACAACCATTGTGACGTGGGAAATACTATTTTACTATCACTGCCTGACGGAAGTGAAGGACGGGCTCCAATTTTGACGTATATAGGTCCATACAAAGAATATCGACTCCAAAATGTTACCCCGGTAGTGGAACAGCATCCTTTGTGTCTTGGGGTCTTGTTCAAACAATTCACTGATAGATCCATTAGCGCAAAATGCCATTTTCTAGACTGTTTAAATGAAATCTCGACGACTGTTTAAGCAATGCCGTTTATGTTTGTTTTACTCTTGAAATGTTTCATCACAAAGTGAATCTGAGCTTAAATAGGTTTCTACTGTCACATAGCGGCAAACGAATGGCGTAAATACAATCTCAATCTGTGTTTATGGTCTTGAGTCAAGACATCGAATGGAAAATAGCCTAATCGCACTAGTAAGTAAGTGTTGTTAAATGTTTTAACTCCTAGATCTACCAATAAACTATTCTGTACCTCGTAGTTTTTAAAAGTCTGAATTTTTTTATAGTTCTTACTTCTATAGTTCTAATTTTTTCTTTAATGCTTTATTCTCAGGGTACCAAATACATGTAAATGTTGCTTTTGTATAGGTGTAATAGTATGTTGCTGTTTGTATCTGTAGAAGCAACAGAGTGGCACATGATTAACGAAGACTTTTTATGGGTCTCTGTGGCGGTTCTTGTTGTCATGACAGAGAATTGACCGCTTTAAACAATATATGATATCTGTGCATAATATGTCAAGAAACGTAGCAGAGCCAGTCCTTAGAAATAATGGGATGGTAGGAGGATTGTTTGGTTGAATTGGTGTACGGAAAGTACATTGAAGACACATACCATTGAAGGGATAATAAAAGCAACCAGCAAGATCACGCATCACGCCTTCCGATAAAGCTTCAAATCTGACAGATAAATAACAGGAGAGTCCATTAAAAATTAATGTTTTGTGCCCACAATGGATTTCTACAATCAAACTGAGCTCCTGATTGGAATTTACGATGCACATACCGCTGGTGATTTTATGAGGAGTGTGGATGTTACTTATTACTGAGCGAAAACACGGCAGACAAACAATTGAATAGGCTTAAAACATATTCACATATATCAATGTCCAGAAATCAAACATAGTAACATACACAGTACTCAGGCAAAAATAATGGAGAAATCTACCTCTGATATATTTCGTCACGACAGAAGTGGTAAAGCACTTAAATACTTACAGTTAAGATATTTTTTCAATAAACATTATTTGAACGTATATACATATATTCCATCGCTTCACGAATTTACCAACTGCTTTATCAGATTCAATATTACCGTTTTCTATCATAATAAAGTTGTCCATGTAATGAACACTTCTGACCATACAATCAGTTTTCTGAAACAATTATGTAAAATACGTATGTTTATACAAACTGCATATGTTTGATTAGGGAATTCGACTATTTTAACATACGGGGATAGATTGTCAATACATGTTTGTGTTGAGTTTATAAAGGTCTGCCCGCACCCTATAATGGCTGCATGATGGACCTAAACAATACATTTAGTTGCTTTAACATCATATTGTGATGGATAGACGATAACATACCATATGGTCAGCGCAATGTGAGCCCAGTTGGACACGTAGAGTCCTGGACTTTCAGATAAATTAGTGGCTTCAGTATTGGACACTCTGTGCCCTAGCGAGCAATAATGAATGAATATGAATTATTGACGGTGTTGCAATTTCGGCAGGCCCTATTGTGTCTGTATATAAGTAATAATTCCCATAGGAGAAGTCCGTTAAAGCTTGCTTCCTCTCTTCTCTAATTACGGAAACAGACATTTCAGTGACCGACCATCTAGAACTATTGCGAAGATGGAAGAGTAGGTGTAAAGGTTAATATTTATTGCAATTTGGACCAGTGTTATTTTTCAATTTGTTTAAATTGATTTGTTTGTGTGTGAAAGGTCAGTTAAAACATCAGACTGGTGTGTTATATGATATTTAACAAACTGTAAGCTGTACCAGCAATAGAATAGAGAAATAATGCTAAAGTAAATACATTTACGTTCTGTTTTTCAGAATACCTCTAAACGAAAACGCTCAGCTTGAATTTCAACTAGATGACAAATTCGGAAAATTTAAAAGGAACATCGGGGCGCAGACGTAACTGATATTCTTTCTGCCAGAAAGCCCAGGGGAACGTGAAATATCGTGTCACAGCACGCGCCACATTCCGGACAACATCGGCACAGAGATCCCATTGTTGCAAAGTGATGGTTGATATATTAATACATGAATCTGAAATCATTGGGTAATGAATAAATATTTCCCTGGAAACATTGTGCATAAATATTTTCCAAGAAAATATTGCAGTTACTGCCTGGATCCTGTCAACCGAGCTTAAGAACTATAAAACCGATGCCATAGGTAGAATACGTTTGTCTCGTGACCTATCGGATTACTAAGCACGAAACTTGGTAAGATATTATACTGTGTTTCAAATAAATGGAATTAACGTCAATTTAATTCGAGTAGGAAGGAAATGATAATTGAATTAAATGGCATGGTAATTTAAATTCATTCCTGCTGCCACGGAAACCAGAGACATTTGTGTAAGATTGTAAAGCGAAAGTCGGTAGTAAACCGGAAGTATGAGGGACCTCCAGCGGAAGTTGGTGGAGCTGAAGGATGCAAAGGACGAGAAGATGATGAAATTGAAGAACTTCCGACCATCAAAGTAAGTCTTGAACTGTTTTATTGCACATTTATATTTTCACGTTAAAACTAGTTTGATTAGACATAGAAAGATAATATTAACATTTGTAGGAACACTGTATCGAATCGGAGACCGTTTTCTGCGTTACAATTGTTCATTATTCTCATGAAAGAACAGTTGCCAGTAGTACCTTGCAATATTCAGCGTTCGTACTATTTGTAACGATATTTCAATGTACACACGCAATCTATACGGCGCGTAACGGTTACTACAGCCAAAACCGTTGTGTTGAATGTTTGTCACCATGTTCATAATGACAGAATGTATAGAAAACAGCAGAATGTTTTTACATACATGTAATTTACTGAAACTTAGTCAAACTTAATGATCTATAAGAAAACTGGCCTCAAAAATGACGTCATCTTCACTTTTTGATGTATCAAGGGCTTATAAAAGTCAGATCAAATCGATCGTTTCGTTTAAATGCTTAAAACTCTTGCGTCGGTCTTCTTTGACGCTCTTAGACCACATATAAATCACAAAACAAACTTATTTCTCATAAACCCCTTAATTAAGGCGCAGTTTTACCTGTGTTGCAAAGCGATAGTAATTTTTGTCGAATTTGAAAGAAGATTATTTTTTTCATATAAAGATATCATTAATTTAAAACACTGGGCCGGTATTCAACATCTCAAGTCAATTCCTAACTTATGTCAGTTTCACAACTTTAGAATCGCAATGGTCAATGATAATTCAACTTAATAGTCCGCACATATTGTATTTTCATGAATTTCATGTAAATTAAATTCTTTGATTTTAATAAAACTTGTACTCAACTTTGATATGTTTTAGGAAATCGACTTAAGTTAAGGCATTACTTAATATGTTTTAAGAAAAGTGGCACTAGTCATTTTATTTCTAGTGTCATTACCTTAACTATTGAAAATAAATTTAGAGAAAATGTAAGTGTTCTTTTATCATAAGAGTATTATTTTCATTAAAGGCAATGACCGGAAAGAAATTTAGAAATTAGTAAGTTATTACACCATATGATTAAAAATATACTTAACATAAGGACATGACTTAAATTAAGAACTGACTTTAGATGTATCTTTATGAACAGTGTCCCTGGACCGATATTCATGAAATATCTTAAGTCATTTCCTAACTTAAGTCAAGTTTCTCACTCATCATATTAAAATAACTTAAAAATATATTTTACACTTCATGTTTGTTAATTTGATTAAAAATACATACTTTTTGTTAAAACAAGACTTTGGTTTTAGGGCATTGACTTAAGTTAAGAAATAAGTTGAGATGTTTTATGAATACGGCCCCTGGTCCTTGCGACAATAAAACCAATAAGATATTAAAGGGAGATACGACGAAAAAAACATACACATTTCAACAAAAATAATGGCAATTTAAAAATAAAATCTTAAAGCCCTTCTACCTATTTTCTTCTTTGGTTAACTAATCGCAGATTAGCAAGCATAGTTTTCCCTGTCTCGATTTTACCCTCATGTGATTTAGTGAATTTTATTGAAGGGAAAGGACAGGGAGTTAAGAGAATTTCGCCTCAAAGCTATTAAGTATACGACGTGGAACAAATCTGAGAGCATTTTTACCTTTTTTAAATAAATGTTCTTTTGCCAAACATTTAGAGTTTAAAGAGCATGAGGAAATAGAAATACGTTGTTTTTTTATAAACCCTTTTGCCCAAATATACATAACAAAGGTTAAATCATTAAAATTTAAAGCCAATATATTATGCAAACACCGGGAATTATGTTAGATGTTAAAAAAATCAGTGTGATTTTATTTACTCATTTTTATTGTCAATGTCACTTGAGCGTATCGTTCAATTATCATTGATTTGATCATATAGTTAAATGAAAAGAATCGAAATATTCGAAAGCTTTAATTTATGAAGTTAATTTCTTTTCTTCACAAGATTTGAATATATATTTTTGTATTTCGTCAGATAATTTTCTTTATCATATCCCTTTAGGTTAATTGATAGGTCAGTTTTTTAGTTTAATAAGTTTTGTAAACAAAATATAAGTATTAAACGCGATTGGGGTAAAAATGTATACCCTAGCCAGGATTTGAACTCAAGACCTTTTGTAAAGACTGCTATACAGAAAATCGTGAGTAAGTATCCCTGCTTGGCTACAAATATTTTCTATAACTCTACCCCCCCCCCACCAAACCAAACTGAGCTATTCACTTTTTACTTTATATAAATACTATATATGTGTAATTCAATTTATATGTCAGTTCAGAAGCAAAACTATTTGTGTTATACTGCATTGGTTTAAAATGTCGGTATTATAGTAATTAAACTAGCTGTGTGAAGTTAGCTAAACATACGACATTGGACATTGGACATTCAAAATCGAATGTTGTGCTGGCACGACATTGGACATTGGACATTCAAAAGTGAAAGTCGTGCTAGCAGTTAGCACATTCAAATCAATGCATGACATGTTTTATGAATGAATGTTTTTTTTACCGACTTTAAATTAATTTTGATGGCATGCAATATTCGGATTTTTTGTTTGTTTGAGATATTGTCTTGAAATTATTTGAAAAGGGTCAGAGATCACAAAGCAATGAACCATTATAAAATTTATTAGCACCAAGAGAGCATTGTCATGGCGATTCCATCGAAATATTTGAAACTTAAGCATGAATCAGATATATAAGATGTCACATATGCAGAGAAAGATTCAAATGAATATACTTATGAATGGTCGTGGATTATATGTAGACAAACAGTGATAATGCTTTCAAAATGGCATATTTTTAATAAGCTTAATTGTTTACACACCACTGCTACACATCTAGTACCATTTATAAAGGAAGTGAAGATATTTATATCCACAGTATATAATGACATATGGAAAATATAGACATGCATTGATGATTCCTACAAGTATAAATGTAATCGTCCGTACATCTTATTTATCTGGTTTTACGTAAACACAAAAAAATATTGTCAATGAGTCGATAAAGTAACCTATTCCTGCCTGTCGACTTGTTTCTTTATCGACTCAGTTAGTCGAACATGCTACGTCGTCTTCATTTGGTAAAGTTTATATGAAATAATTGTGTTCGATAAACCTTTTTGATATTTATAAGTCGACAGAATTACACAAAGCGTTTTATAATCAATCGCATCGACATTAAAGAATTCAAAATGACGTCTTCATCACATACGACATAAGTTCTTATAGGTTTTACAGAATATACAATTTATACATGTAAAATGTGACACCAGAGCCATTGGAAATGGCATCTTGGGCAGAACTGACAATGGTTAAAGGGTTGAAAGGAAACAAAGCGCAAATAATTATATAAACCCTACAAATGTGCACTTCAGTATGTGTTTATCTACAGAGCTTTAGAATAATTATATTACATTAATGCATGTGTCTGGATTTACATGGGAATATGTATGTATATCAATCGAAAGGATTGTTTAATACAACTCTCAATAACAATGGATGTGACTTAAGGCAACATACACACAGCTTGTCAATGCATAAACCATTGGCGATAATGCTACATTTTGATGCATGGGGATCCCATATAATTTTGGTATTATTTTAAAGGGTACTCCTGACAGATAATTAATGAGTAAAAATGACCTATGTCCAACAATTATTATTTGTATACTGGTTGTCGTTTCATTATATTTTTTCTCTTAATATTTACCACTTCCAATGGATGCCTAAAATATATTTGGTCACTATGAATAGACAGATATACGTTATTATAAACCATATTTTAAAAAATAAAAGCCAAGTTGAATGTCGTTATTTAACACAATAATTTGAATGGACAAATTAGAATTGCAGCCTTATCACCAGTCCAAGATTTCGGATATATATATTTCTGCCACCTCAGAACAGTAGATTCAAACATTTGTCCATGCGTGAAATTCTTATCTTCCCAACGGGCAAAGATAAACAAGTACCCGTATGGAACTCTTTTTTATTGCCTTCACTTTGCTGCATCCAGAACTATTTAAAGAACGATTTGACTATTAACATAATCTGAATCACTGCGCGAATATCTATGACAACCAGGAATTGTCATATATCTATGCGCACATTATTTTCACTACGCACAAAAAAGTTCCAGCGATAAAATACATTTTTACATTATTTTGTTTAACTGCGGTGAGAGAGAAAAACATCTACCATAGTCGCTCGTGTAAGATAGGTTCATACCAACCCTCGCACAGGGTGTTCTGCGGAAACAGGTAAACCTCGTTTCCGCAAAAGACCCTACGCTCGGGTTGGGCTGAACCCATCTTACACTCTCGGCCATGGAAGATACTAATAGGCTACATAATGTGATTCTTGAGAAAAAAAAATAAACTTGAATGCTTCTACACTTGACAAAAAATAGCGTGAGACGGTGTCCAAGTGTGCAGGTCGTGTGGTAATGGACCTAGCTGTCCGACCAGCCCGTCATACCACACGTTTCCAAAGGTTTCTGATTGAAGTACTGCATAATAGTGCGTCTCTCTGTGCATCGTGACTCCTGCAAGTTGATACACGACTTTCATTTTTGAATGTCCAATGTCCAATGTCGTGCCAGCACAACATTCGATTTTGAATGTCCAATGTCCAATGTCGTGCTAGCACGACTTTCACTTTTGAATGTCTAATGTCCAATGTCGTGCCAGTACAACATTCGATTTTGAATGTCCAATGTCCAATGTCGTGCTAGCACGACTTTCACTTTTGAATGTCCAATGTCCAATGTCATGCCAGCACAACATTCGATTTTGAATATCCAATGTCAAATGTCGTGCTAGCACGACTTTCACTTTTGAATGTCCAATGTCCAATGTCGTACCAGCACAACATTCGATTTTGAATGTCCAATGTCCAATGTCGTGCTAGCACGACTTTCACTTTTGAATGTCCAATGTCCAATGTCGTGCCAGCACAACATTCGGTTTTGAATGTCCAATGTCCAATGTCGTGCTAGCACGACTTTCACTTTTGAATGTCCAATGTCCAATGTCGTGCCAGCACAACATTCGATTTTGAATGTCCAATGTCCAATGTCGTGCCAGCACAACATTCGATTTTGAATGTCCAATGTCCATTTTTGAATGTCCAATGTCCAATGTCGTGCTAGCACGACTTTCACTTTTGAATGTCCAATGTCCAATGTCGTGCCAGCACAACATTCGATTTTAAATGTCCAATGTCCAATGTCGTGCTAGCACGACTTTCACTTTTGAATGTCCAATGTCCAATGTCGTGCCAGCACAACATTCGATTTTGAATGTCCAATGTCCAATGTCGTGCTAGCACGACTTTCACTTTTGAATGTCCAATGTCCAATGTCGTGCCAGCACAACATTCGATTTTGAATGTCCAATGTCCAATGTCTTGCTAGCACGACTTTCACTTTTGAATGTCCAATGTCCAATGTCGTGCCAGCACAACATTCGATTTTGAATGTCCAATGTCCAATGTCGTGCTAGCACGACTTTCACTTTTGAATGTCCAATGTCCAATGTCGTGCCAGCACAACATTCGATTTTGAATGTCCAATGTCGTGCCAGCACGACTTTCACTTTTGAATGTCCAATGTCCAATGTCGTGCCAGCACAACATTCGATTTTGAATGTCCAATGTCCAATGTCGTGCCAGCACAACATTCGATTTTGAATGTCCAATGTCCAATGTCGTATGTTAAAGCTAACTTCACACAGCTTTAAACTATAGAACAAGTTTATTTCATTTTCGTATTCCCCAATAAACATGAAATGGTTAAAAACGCCTTACTGTCTGACATCAAGATTTGACAGAATAAGGCCAATATATGGAAGTGATTTTGCAAGAAAGTATCATTTGCACGGAATATATCTTCATGACATAAAAATAGAAATCAAATTCCGTATCAACCCTACCTAGTAGATTGGAGGATGTTACCCTAAACTAACCATTACATAATATCCGTACTGCTTATGATATGCATCATGTGCCCTGGTCTATCAATAACTAGTCAGCGTTTCAAAAAATGGTTAGCATATCAAGAACAGGACGTCGTTTGAAGAACTGGCCAGCGTATCAAGACTGGGTGCCAATGTAACAGTACCTGAAACACCCGTTATATCTGAAACTATAGGGATAAGCCAAGTAGAATAAACATCATGCAATGGCTAGGTCTAGCTTACGGGAAAACGTTCAAACGTTAGAAATAAAATGTGTCAACACATGTAAGCATATCTTGATTTTAGCATATATGAAATATTGTACATCACGATACTCCAAACGCAGTCACACACCAACTGTGATCCTGTTAAACGGCACAGGGTTCCAACACTCAAACACCTTCTATGATCATGATTAATGACCCAGGGATACAACAGTCAAACAGCAACTCAGATACTGTTAAATGGCGCAGACAACCAACAGTCACACACCAACTCTGTTTCTGTTTAATGACCTAGAGAACCAACATTCACACACCGACTCTGTTTCTGTTTAATGACCTAGAGAATCAACAGTCACACACCGACTCTGTTTCTATTTAATGACCTAGAGAACCAACAGTCACACACCGACTCTGTTTCTGTTTAATGACATAGAGAATCAACATTCACACACCGACTCTGTTTCTATTTAATGACCTAGACAACCAACAGTCACACACCGACTCTGTTTCTGTTTAATGACCTAGAGAACCAACATTCACACACCGACTCTGTTTCTGTTTAATGACCTAGAGAATCAACAGTCACACACCGACTCTGTTTCTATTTAATGACCTAGAGAACCAACAGTCACACACCAACTCTGTTTCTGTTTAATGACCTAGCGAACCAACATTCACACACCAACTCTGTTTCTGTTTAATGACCTAGAGAACCAACATTCACACACCGACTCTGTTTCTATTTAATGACCTAGAGAATCAACAGTCACACACCGACTCTGTTTCTATTTAATGACCTAGACAACCAACAGTCACACACCGACTCTGTTTCTGTTTAATGACCTAGCGAACCAACATTCACACACCAACTGTGTTTCTGTTTAATGACCTAGAGAACCAACATTCACACTCCGACTCTGTTTCTGTTTAATGACCTAGAGAACCAACAGTCACACACCAACTCTGTTTCTGTTTAATGACCTAAAGAACCAACATTCACTACCCAACTCTGTTTCTGTTTAATGACCTAGAGAACCAACAGTCACACACCAACTCTGTTTCTGTTTAATGACATATAGAACCAACAGTCACACACCAACTCTGTTTCTGTTTAATGACCTAGAGAACCAACATTCACACACCGACTCTGTTTCTGTTTAATGATCTAGAGAACCAACATTCACACACCGACTCTGTTTCGGTTTAATGACCTAGCGAACCAACAGTCACACACCGACTCTGTTTCTGTTTAATGACCTAGAGAACCAACATTCACACACCGACTCTGTTTCTGTTTAATGACCAAGAGAACCAACAGTCATACACCAACTCTGTTTCTGTTTAATGACCTAGAGAACCAACAGTCACACACCAACTCTGTTTCTGTTTAATGACCTAGAGAACCAACATTCACACACCGACTCTGTTTCTGTTTAATGACCTAGAGAACCAACATTCACACACCAACTCTGTTCCTGTTTAATGCCCTAGAGAACCAACAGTCACACACCGACTCTGTTTCTGTTTAATGACCTAGAGAACCAACAGTCACACACCAACTCTTGATGCTGCTTAATGTCACAGTGATTCAGCAGGCAATCATCAACTGTGATCATGTTTCATGGCACAGGAATCCAACGATCAAACATCAACTGTGGTCTAGTTCATGGCTTAAAACAAACAGTCACACACCAAGTGTGTTCCTGTTCAATGGTTCAGTGATCCAGCGGTGAAACATCAACTGTGGTCTAGTTCATGGCTTAAAGAACAAACAGTCACACACCAAGAGTGTTCCTGTGTAATGGTACAGTGACCCAGTGGTGAGACATAAACTGTGATGTTGTCTTCTTGATTCATGTTTAATTATCCTGATAAATGGCATAGAGATCCAGCAGTCAGTCATCAACTGTGATCCTGTTTTATGGCACAGGGATCCAGCAGTCAGTCATCAACTGTGATCCTGTTTTATGTCACATGGATCCAGCAGTCAGTCATCAACTGTGATCCTGTTTTATGGTACAGGGATTCAGCAGTTAATCATCAAATGTGATCCTGTTTAATGGCACAGGGATCCAGCAGTCAAACATCAACTGTGATCCTGTTTTATGGCACAGGGATCCAGCAGTCCATCATCAACTGTGATCCTGTTTTATGGCACAGGGATCCATCATTCCATCATCAACTGTGATCCTGTTTTATGGCACGGGGATCCAGCAGTCCATCATCAACTCTGACCCTGTTTTATGGCACAGGGATCCAGCAATCAAACATCAACTCCGACCCTGTTTTATGGCGCAGGGATCCAGCAATCAAACATCAACTCCGACCCTGTTTTATGGCACAGGGATCCAGCAATCAAACATCAACTCCGACCCTGTTTTATGGCGCAGGGATCCAACAGCCCATCATCAACTGTGATCATGTTTAATGGTACAGGGATCCAGAGGTCAAGCATCAGCTGTGATCCTGTTTTATGGCACAGGGATCCAGTAATCAAACATCAACTGTGATCGTGTTTTATGGCTCGGGGATCCAGTAATCAGACATCAACTCTTAGCCTGTTTGATGGCACGGGGATCCAGCAGTCAAACATCAACTCTGAGCCTGTTTTATGGCGCAGGGATCCAGCAATCAAACATCAACTCTGAGCCTGTTTTATAGCTCGGGGATCCAGCAATCAAACATCAACTCTTAGCCTTTTTTATGGCACGGGGATCCAGCAGTCAAACATCAACTCTGAGCCTGTTTTATTGCAAAGGGATCCAGCAGTCAAACATCAACTCTGAACCTGTTTTATGGCACGGGGATCAAGCAATCAAACATCAACTCTGAGCCTGTGTTATGGCACGGGGATCCAGCAGTCAAACACTATCTCTGATCCTGTTTTATGGCACGGGGATCCAGCAATCAAACATCAACTGTAATTGTGTTTTATGGCACAGGGATCCAGCAATCAAACATCAACTCTGAGCCTGTTTTATTGCACAGGGATCTGGCAGTCAACCCCCAACTGTGATCCTGTTTTATGGCACAGGGATCCAGCAATCAAACATCAACTCTGAGCCTGTTTTATGGCACAGGGATCTGGCAGTCAACCCCCAGCTGTGATCCTGTTTTATGACACAGGGATCCAGCAGTCAGACACCAACTGTGATCCTGTTTTATGGTACAGGGATCCAGCAATCAAACATCAACTGTAAATGTGTTTTATGGCACGGGGATCCAGCAATCAAACGTCAATTCTGAGCCTGTTTGATGGCACAGGGATCTTGCAGTCAAACACCAACTGTGATCCTGTTTTATGACACAGGGATCCAGCAGTCAGACACCAACTGTGATTGAGTTTGATGGCACGGGGATCCTGCAATCAAACACCAACTGTGATCCTGTTTTATGACATGGGGATCCAGCAGTCAATAATTAACTGTGATCAAGTTTATGGCAAGCGGCAGTCAAACACCAACTGTGATCCTGTTAACTGGCACAAGGATCCAACAATCAAAAACAACTATGTTAGTGCTAAGCCCATAGCCTTACACAACAAACGCTAGACGCTTTTTCACATTAAATAAATAACATGAACATGGTGACGACAACAGTTGTGTGATATTTGAGAAAGGACATGACAATAAGAACAAACATAAGAAATATATGAAAGTTAAATTCATGATGTTTTTATAAGGCAATCGATACTATTACTTCAAATATAAAGACAACATTTCATACGTTATCAATACGAACATAGAACTTATCGTTACTACTTTTTTGAAGCAGTATTTTTACTGTAATTCTTATATTAAAATGCATAATTATGTATATATGTTCGTCACTCAAGAACAACTAAGATGTCAGGTCAGTATAACGTAATGCATAAGAAAACTCTTTCGATAAAAATATGTTTCCTATAAGTACATGAAGTCACTAAACAAAGCTAATGGAAAACAAGTGACGCGCGGTGAAAGTGATCGCCTTCTTCATACATTATTTATGAAGGCAGTAAGACAGTGTCAACACAGTCTTTTTCGCGCATCTCAGAGTTTGACAGACATAAGCGCCTTATGCATTATAAATAAGGATTAAAACAGCCATCAGAGTCGCTCCATAAGTTGCCAGGGACGTGGGTAAACAATAGCTTGGAAAGGGCAAACAAAAACGCATTATCCAATCTACGCTGACTTCCACTGTAAATATCATATTTCCGCCATACACAAGCTGCTTTATGAAAGCAATAATGGAATTTCAATTGTCCGATACATGAGAAGAACATTGCCTCATAGCTGCATGTTTAAAGTATCTGACCAATAACATATGTGAAATGTAGATGCGCTGTATCATTGTTGGTATCATTTGAAAGGGTTTTGTGTACAGAAAACGAGAAGGTATGCTGATAGAGAGAAAGACACATATGTTTAATAATAATTGCCCTACTATACATGTCTAAATGAGGGATGTTTATATAAACCAATGCTGCGACGGGTTAAATACAAACCCTCCATGCTTCGACTAACTTTCGAGTCAGATACCAATAATTCTATTAAAAATTCTTTACCCCATTTTTTGTAGCGGGAAGGACATCATCACCGCGTACGTCATGTTTTGCAAGTCCTTATATTTCACTTTCGTTTATTATTTCGTCACACACCGACTCTGTTTCTGTTTAATGACCTAGAGAACCAACATTCACACACCGACTCTGTTTCTGTTTAATGACCTAGAGAACCAACAGTCACACACCAACTCTGTTTCTGTTTAATGACCTAGAGAACCAACAGTCACACACCAACTCTGTTTCTGTTTAATGACCTAGAGAACCAACATTCACACACCGACTCTGTTTCTGTTTAATGACCTAGAGAACCAACATTCACACACCAACTCTGTTCCTGTTTAATGCCCTAGAGAACCAACAGTCACACACCGACTCTGTTTCTGTTTAATGACCTAGAGAACCAACAGTCACACACCAACTCTTGATGCTGCTTAATGTCACAGTGATTCAGCAGGCAATCATCAACTGTGATCATGTTTCATGGCACAGGAATCCAACGATCAAACATCAATTGTGGTCTAGTTCATGGCTTAAAGAACAAACAGTCACACACCAAGTGTGTTCCTGTTCAATGGTTCAGTGATCCAGCGGTGAAACATTAACTGTGGTCTAGTTCATGGCTTAAAGAACAAACAGTCACACACCAAGAGTGTTCCTGTGTAATGGTACAGTGACCCAGTGGTGAGACATAAACTGTGATGTTGTCTTCTTGATTCATGTTTAATTATCCTGATAAATGGCATAGAGATCCAGCAGTCAGTCATCAACTGTGATCCTGTTTTATGGCACAGGGATCCAGCAGTCAGTCATCAACTGTGATCCTGTTTTATGTCACATGGATCCAGCAGTCAGTCATCAACTGTGATCCTGTTTTATGGTACAGGGATTCAGCAGTTAATCATCAAATGTAATCCTGTTTAATGGCACAGGGATCCAGCAGTCAAACATCAACTGTGATCCTGTTTTATGGCACAGGGATCCAGCAGTCCATCATCAACTGTGATCCTGTTTTATGGCACAGGGATCCATCATTCCATCATCAACTGTGATCCTGTTTTATGGCACGGGGATCCAGCAGTCCATCATCAACTCTGACCCTGTTTTATGGCACAGGGATCCAGCAATCAAACATCAACTCCGACCCTGTTTTATGGCGCAGGGATCCAGCAATCAAACATCAACTCCGACCCTGTTTTATGGCACAGGGATCCAGCAATCAAACATCAACCCCGACCCTGTTTTATGGCGCAGGGATCCAACAGCCCATCATCAACTGTGATCATGTTTAATGGTACAGGGATCCAGAGGTCAAGCATCAGCTGTGATCCTGTTTTATGGCACAGGGATCCAGTAATCAAACATCAACTGTGATCGTGTTTTATGGCTCGGGGATCCAGTAATCAGACATCAACTCTTAGCCTGTTTTATGGCACGGGGATCCAGCAGTCAAACATCAACTCTGAGCCTGTTTTATGGCGCAGGGATCCAGCAATCAAACATCAACTCTGAGCCTGTTTTATAGCTCGGGGATCCAGCAATCAAACATCAACTCTTAGCCTTTTTTATGGCACGGGGATCCAGCAGTCAAACATCAACTCTGAGCCTGTTTTATTGCAAAGGGATCCAGCAGTCAAACATCAACTCTGAACCTGTTTTATGGCACGGGGATCAAGCAATCAAACATCAACTCTGAGCCTGTGTTATGGCACGGGGATCCAGCAGTCAAACACTATCTCTGATCCTGTTTTATGGCACGGGGATCCAGCAATCAAACATCAACTGTAATTGTGTTTTATGGCACAGGGATCCAGCAATCAAACATCAACTCTGAGCCTGTTTTATAGCACAGGGATCTGGCAGTCAACCCCCAACTGTGATCCTGTTTTATGGCACAGGGATCCAGCAATCAAACATCAACTCTGAGCCTGTTTTATGGCACAGGGATCTGGCAGTCAACCCCCAGCTGTGATCCTGTTTTATGACACAGGGATCCAGCAGTCAGACACCAACTGTGATCCTGTTTTATGGTACAGGGATCCAGCAATCAAACATCAACTGTAAATGTGTTTTATGGCACGGGGATCCAGCAATCAAACGTCAATTCTGAGCCTGTTTGATGGCACAGGGATCTTGCAGTCAAACACCAACTGTGATCCTGTTTTATGACACAGGGATCCAGCAGTCAGACACCAACTGTGATTGAGTTTGATGGCACGGGGATCCTGCAATCAAACACCAACTGTGATCCTGTTTTATGACATGGGGATCCAGCAGTCAATAATTAACTGTGATCAAGTTTATGGCAAGCGGCAGTCAAACACCAACTGTGATCCTGTTAACTGGCACAAGGATCCAACAATCAAAAACAACTATGTTAGTGCTAAGCCCATAGCCTTACACAACAAACGCTAGACGCTTTTTCACATTAAATAAATAACATGAACATGGTGACGACAACAGTTGTGTGATATTTGAGAAAGGACATGACAATAAGAACAAACATAAGAAATATATGAAAGTTAAATTCATGATGTTTTTATAAGGCAATCGATACTATTACTTCAAATATAAAGACAACATTTCATACGTTATCAATACGAACATAGAACTTATCGTTACTACTTTTTTGAAGCAGTATTTTTACTGTAATTCTTATATTAAAATGCATAATTATGTATATATGTTCGTCACTCAAGAACAACTAAGATGTCAGGTCAGTATAACGTAATGCATAAGAAAACTCTTTCGATAAAAAATATGTTTCCTATAAGTACATGAAGTCACTAAACAAAGCTAATGGAAAACAAGTGACGCGCGGTGAAAGTGATCGCCTTCTACATACATTATTTATGAAGGCAGTAAGACAGTGTCAACACAGTCTTTTTCGCGCATCTCAGAGTTTGACAGACATAAGCGCCTTATGCATTATAAATAAGGATTAAAACAGCCATCAGAGTCGCTCCATAAGTTGCCAGGGACGTGGGTAAACAATAGCTTGGAAAGGGCAAACAAAAACGCCTTATCCAATCTACGCTGACTTCCACTGTAAATATCATATTTCCGCCATACACAAGCTGCTTTATGAAAGCAATAATGGAATTTCAATTGTCCGATACATGAGAAGAACATTGCCTCATAGCTGCATGTTTAAAGTATCTGACCAATAACATATGTGAAATGTAGATGCGCTGTATCATTGTTGGTATCATTTGAAAGGGTTTTGTGTACAGAAAACGAGAAGGTATGCTGATAGAGAGAAAGACACATATGTTTAATAATAATTGCCCTACTATACATGTCTAAATGAGGGATGTTTATATAAACCAATGCTGCGACGGGTTAAATACAAACCCTCCATGCTTCGACTAACTTTCGAGTCAGATACCAATAATTCTATTAAAAATTCTTTACCCCATTTTTTGTAGCGGGAAGGACATCATCACCGCGTACGTCATGTTTTGCAAGTCCTTATATTTCACTTTCGTTTATTATTTCGTCACACACCGACTCTGTTTCTGTTTAATGACCTAGAGAACCAACATTCACACACCGACTCTGTTTCTGTTTAATGACCTAGAGAACCAACAGTCACACACCAACTCTGTTTCTGTTTAATGACCTAGAGAACCAACAGTCACACACCAACTCTGTTTCTGTTTAATGACCTAGAGAACCAACATTCACACACCGACTCTGTTTCTGTTTAATGACCTAGAGAACCAACATTCACACACCAACTCTGTTCCTGTTTAATGCCCTAGAGAACCAACAGTCACACACCGACTCTGTTTCTGTTTAATGACCTAGAGAACCAACAGTCACACACCAACTCTTGATGCTGCTTAATGTCACAGTGATTCAGCAGGCAATCATCAACTGTGATCATGTTTCATGGCACAGGAATCCAACGATCAAACATCAATTGTGGTCTAGTTCATGGCTTAAAGAACAAACAGTCACACACCAAGTGTGTTCCTGTTCAATGGTTCAGTGATCCAGCGGTGAAACATCAACTGTGGTCTAGTTCATGGCTTAAAGAACAAACAGTCACACACCAAGAGTGTTCCTGTGTAATGGTACAGTGACCCAGTGGTGAGACATAAACTGTGATGTTGTCTTCTTGATTCATGTTTAATTATCCTGATAAATGGCATAGAGATCCAGCAGTCAGTCATCAACTGTGATCCTGTTTTATGTCACATGGATCCAGCAGTCAGTCATCAACTGTGATCCTGTTTTATGGTACAGGGATTCAGCAGTTAATCATCAAATGTGATCCTGTTTAATGGCACAGGGATCCAGCAGTCAAACATCAACTGTGATCCTGTTTTATGGCACAGGGATCCAGCAGTCCATCATCAACTGTGATCCTGTTTTATGGCACAGGGATCCATCATTCCATCATCAACTGTGATCCTGTTTTATGGCACGGGGATCCAGCAGTCCATCATCAACTCTGACCCTGTTTTATGGCACAGGGATCCAGCAATCAAACATCAACTCCGACCCTGTTTTATGGCGCAGGGATCCAGCAATCAAACATCAACTCCGACCCTGTTTTATGGCACAGGGATCCAGCAATCAAACATCAACTCCGACCCTGTTTTATGGCGCAGGGATCCAACAGCCCATCATCAACTGTGATCATGTTTAATGGTACAGGGGTCCAGAGGTCAAGCATCAGCTGTGATCCTGTTTTATGGCACAGGGATCCAGTAATCAAACATCAACTGTGATCGTGTTTTATGGCTCGGGGATCCAGTAATCAGACATCAACTCTTAGCCTGTTTTATGGCACGGGGATCCAGCAGTCAAACATCAACTCTGAGCCTGTTTTATGGCGCAGGGATCCAGCAATCAAACATCAACTCTGAGCCTGTTTTATAGCTCGGGGATCCAGCAATCAAACATCAACTCTTAGCCTTTTTTATGGCACGGGGATCCAGCAGTCAAACATCAACTCTGAGCCTGTTTTATTGCAAAGGGATCCAGCAGTCAAACATCAACTCTGAACCTGTTTTATGGCACGGGGATCAAGCAATCAAACATCAACTCTGAGCCTGTGTTATGGCACGGGGATCCAGCAGTCAAACACTATCTCTGATCCTGTTTTAAGGCACGGGGATCCAGCAATCAAACATCAACTGTAATTGTGTTTTATGGCACAGGGATCCAGCAATCAAACATCAACTCTGAGCCTGTTTTATAGCACAGGGATCTGGCAGTCAACCCCCAACTGTGATCCTGTTTTATGGCACAGGGATCCAGCAATCAAACATCAACTCTGAGCCTGTTTTATGGCACAGGGATCTGGCAGTCAACCCCCAGCTGTGATCCTGTTTTATGACACAGGGATCCAGCAGTCAGACACCAACTGTGATCCTGTTTTATGGTACAGGGATCCAGCAATCAAACATCAACTGTAAATGTGTTTTATGGCACGGGGATCCAGCAATCAAACGTCAATTCTGAGCCTGTTTGATGGCACAGGGATCTTGCAGTCAAACACCAACTGTGATCCTGTTTTATGACACAGGGATCCAGCAGTCAGACACCAACTGTGATTGAGTTTGATGGCACGGGGATCCTGCAATCAAACACCAACTGTGATCCTGTTTTATGACATGGGGATCCAGCAGTCAATAATTAACTGTGATCAAGTTTATGGCAAGCGGCAGTCAAACACCAACTGTGATCCTGTTAACTGGCACAAGGATCCAACAATCAAAAACAACTATGTTAGTGCTAAGCCCATAGCCTTACACAACAAACGCTAGACGCTTTTTCACATTAAATAAATAACATGAACATGGTGACGACAACAGTTGTGTGATATTTGAGAAAGGACATGACAATAAGAACAAACATAAGAAATATATGAAAGTTAAATTCATGATGTTTTTATAAGGCAATCGATACTATTACTTCAAATATAAAGACAACATTTCATACGTTATCAATACGAACATAGAACTTATCGTTACTACTTTTTTGAAGCAGTATTTTTACTGTAATTCTTATATTAAAATGCATAATTATGTATATATGTTCGTCACTCAAGAACAACTAAGATGTCAGGTCAGTATAACGTAATGCATAAGAAAACTCTTTCGATAAAAAATATGTTTCCTATAAGTACATGAAGTCACTAAACAAAGCTAATGGAAAACAAGTGACGCGCGGTGAAAGTGATCGCCTTCTACATACATTATTTATGAAGGCAGTAAGACAGTGTCAACACAGTCTTTTTCGCGCATCTCAGAGTTTGACAGACATAAGCGCCTTATGCATTATAAATAAGGATTAAAACAGCCATCAGAGTCGCTCCATAAGTTGCCAGGGACGTGGGTAAACAATAGCTTGGAAAGGGCAAACAAAAACGCCTTATCCAATCTACGCTGACTTCCATTGTAAATATCATATTTCCGCCATACACAAGCTGCTTTATGAAAGCAATAATGGAATTTCAATTGTCCGATACATGAGAAGAACATTGCCTCATAGCTGCATGTTTAAAGTATCTGACCAATAACATATGTGAAATGTAGATGCGCTGTATCATTGTTGGTATCATTTGAAAGGGTTTTGTGTACAGAAAACGAGAAGGTATGCTGATAGAGAGAAAGACACATATGTTTAATAATAATTGCCCTACTATACATGTCTAAATGAGGGATGTTTATATAAACCAATGCTGCGACGGGTTAAATACAAACCCTCCATGCTTCGACTAACTTTCGAGTCAGATACCAATAATTCTATTAAAAATTCTTTACCCCATTTTTTGTAGCGGGAAGGACATCATCACCGCGTACGTCATGTTTTGCAAGTCCTTATATTTCACTTTCGTTTATTATTAATCAGTATTTTTCTATTGGTTGTTGGCACCTGCATTCTCATTTCAGATATTAAATTTCATCATTTAGTTTCCAATATTGCGAACAATAGTCTAGTGTAGATTGAAATGCAAATATTCTATAATTATATTCTCGTTTCACATGATTCATACTTAAAAACACGCGTGCATGGAACAACAGCGGGTAGTGGACGCATGCAACTGTATGTTTTATGGTTTTAACTTGTTTACTGTCTAGTACAATGTAGATTATATGTTTTTCATACCTCCTCAATGATTTTAAGAGCCTATGAGTCATTTTTGATGGTATTTATTGCATTTATCTGAACTGTATTATAATTTGTTTACCTGTAGATTTCGATATTTATATTTTAAATAACGTATACCTCAACACATACGTATTGTTTCCTGAAACATACAGTTAAACAGACTAATGGGGCAGCCAATCAAGAAGATAATCAAGCAGACCAATCAAGCAAACTAATCAAGCAGACCAACCAAGCAGACAATCAAGCAGACATGTTAAGCAAGAAATCCAGCAGACAATTAAGCAGAAATCAAGCAGACCAATCAAGCAGACCAATTAAGCAAATCAATCAAGCATACAATCAAGCAGACCTATTAAACAGATCAATCAAACAGACAATCAAGCAGACAAATCAAGCATACCAATCAAGCAGTCAAAGATTTTAATGGAAACTCACAGGACATTCTTAAGCATTAAACACACATGTAAACAAAATAAATCGTTATGGGGTTTCTTCCTTAGAACGTTTAGTGTATACATTGTCTGTTTTGAGTGTTAACTGGTACAAAATCAAATAGTGTGCGAAATTGTTATCGACACAATATCTCTGGAGACTATTCACGGTTTGCCTTACATGTGTTGTCTGAGACACCCACATTTTCAGGACTAATTTTGTTCAAATTAAATTACTCTCACTCACGTTTTTTCGACTCTGCTTTATCATACTTAGCCGAATCGTTGTTTCAGGTCCGTGTGGACTATCGGTAAGGTTTCATAGATTTTACGCTTATCGTTTGCTTTTCTATGCCTATCTATTTGCCAGTAAAGCGCCTCTTTGATAGCAGGTAGCCGCCAGGTCCTAGTGAGATCCAGTAGGTTGTCCCGGCCAATCCGAACACAATTTCCCTAGGATTACTTTTAAAATCTTCTTACAAGACATTATCCAAAATCAATTTCTATGAAGAGACTTTTCCACAGCTATTTTGTCATGTCGAGTGTTTATCGCTTGATTGATCGGATTGTAAGAGCTTTTAATAGAAAAGGGAAGCGCAACAATAAGTCGGATTGCCGGGACGTTTTGCGACTCCGCCTGGTTATTGCCGTGCTAGTTCAGTTGGTTATGACCTGATAATGGACATCTTCAACGAATGTTACTAGAACAGACAAGAATGTTACCGAAACTAACTACTGCTTTTGCACGATGATAAATAGCATGCTACCTAGTTGTTATCCATTTGTAAAATTAAAACAACTGTTTGAAGTTTATGACAGTTTTTATAATATATTCTTTTTCACCATTCTTCAAGAAATAATGATCGATACATGACTCAATGTACAACCGTTACATGACCTATTGTACAACCGATACTCAATGTACAACCGATACGTGACTCAATGCACTACCGATACGTGACTCAATGTACAACCGATACGTGACTCAATGCACTACCGATACGTGACTCAATGTACAACCGATACGTGACTTAATGCACTACCGATACATGACTCAATGTACAACCGATACATGACCTATTGTACAACCGATACTCAATGTACAACCGATACGTGACTCAATGCACTACCGATACGTGACTCAATGTACAACCGATACATGACTTATTGTACAACCGATACTCAATGTACAACCGATACGTGACTCAATGTACAACCGATACATGACTCAATGTACACCGATACGTGACTCAATGTACAACCGATACATGACTCAATGTACAACCGATACATGACTTAATGTTCAACCGATATTGAATGTACAACCGATACATGATTTAATGTACAGCCGATATTCAATGTACAACCGATACATGACTCAATTTACAACCGATATTCAATGTACAACCGATACATGACTCCGAAACGTGACTTCATGTACAACCGACACATGATTCAATGTACTACCGATAAGTGACTCAATGTACCACCGATACGTGACTCAATGGACTACCGACACATGATTCAATGTACTACCGATACGTGTTTCAATGGACTACCGATAGGTGGCCAATGTACTAACGATACATGACTTAATATATCACCGATATCACCGATACACGACTCGGTGTCCTACCGATGAAAAATATATCCAAAAACTCATTTTAATTTATGCTAAGTAATGTTTAATCTTACAAACATTGAACATGCATAAACCCTACCATTTACCTCCTCGGTTGGCGATGACAATATCGACAAAGCTATGATTACTTAGTACATTTGCTACACGTTGTTTTGCAGTCCTTTCAAGCGTGGGATGGAGGAGAAGGGATTCGCTCAGTATGACGAGCTGGACGAGGTGTACGGTGGCCCTGACGATGAGGAGCCACGGGAGGCTCGGCCAGAGTCCAACTGTCCAAAATTGTGCACGCGCTGCCCCTGTAACAACGTAAGTATCACGTACCATAACTTTAATGAACAATGTTAATTTAGAGGTTTAAGTGTTATGGGAAGTATTTAAACATTCTGAGCATTTATAAAGAGATCAACGTTTAAATTCGATCCGTGTTTTGACTTTCACTCCTTTGAACATAATTGCACAAGTTAAGCGGAGCTTAAACAGATGTCAAAGAGGTGGTTACAGTATGGATTTTAACGAAGCCCTGAAAATTTCCTTCCTTTTTCTCCGAGGATTTAGTTATCATGTCAACATGCAATACATCCCACTTTCACCGAACGAGTTTATTACACGTGAAATTAAACGACATTTAAAGACAAGGGCTTAAATTGGTTTGCGTTCCAAAGTCGAAAGCAAGCTTTATTGAAATGAATTTTAAAGCAAGAGTATCTGAAAAAATAGAATAAAAAGACTAATTTGATAGAACACACCGGGTTACGTGTACGCATTAGAAATACACCACTATTATGGAGTGAGCCTTATGGTATCAGTAGTTATGTGTGTTGTCATATGTAATAGCTGTACCGCTTGCATCTTATAACTCATGTATGTTGCCTTTACTGTAAATAATAGCTCTTTCCCGGCATTTCGTATTTTCCAGATGGCGTGGTTCTGCAGGTGCGATTTCTGCGCGCGCCGTTACCAGATGGCTATTCTAAGCAGTATCGGCTTCATGCTCTCGTTCGGAATTCGCTGTAATATGGGCGTGGCTATAGTCAGCATGACCAAAAATGAAACCTCGGATACAAACGGCGACGGTCTCTTGAACGTAAGTATTTGATGTGCGTGCATCAAGATAAATCAGTACCTCAAACACAATGTTAAAACGTCAGATTTAACTATTTAACAGATCTGTGTTCTCCGGTATGATTTCAAAAACACGAAGATGAATATCCACCATGAAATATAGCCATCAAATACAAGACGAAAGCTATCGATATGCCAAAGTTTATAGTTTCAAAGCATTCCTTATTTCCTCAAATAATTTTCTTTAAGTTATGGTTTTAAGCTTACTGTTTCCTTTAATATACTTGTTTCAATTGGTATAATGTTTTTTGTATTCTTAAGGGACTTCAAACTTTACGGGAAATTTGTTACTGTCTGAAAGCATTATAATTTACTTTAAGGCCACAATAAATTTAATTTCAACATTTTGTTTCTCGGTAATAAATTTCGTTGACAAAAGAGATCGATGGCAATAAACCATTGTTGTCTGAAAGCGAGTTCAAATTTGCTACATAATAAAACTTTCATTAAATTTAAGTGAAAACATACATTGTATCTATGGTGCTAGTGGTCTACCGTTTAAAGATGCAAACTGCATATTACACGTAATGCCATCTTCAAATGTTGTTCCTTCTCCTTGTATTACAAAATTGGATAAACGAGGAAAAGCAATTACAAGCTAAGTGTTGATCCAAAAACGCAGATTTAGTGGTCCCGGAGAATTATATTATCGGTTGCGTTTTCGTCTTAAAACATCTGAATGGGGGCACAGGGACCAATAAACAAGTCTCTCTATATGGGAATGTCAGTAATATTTCAGAAACATTTCTTTACAGAGCTCTTTATTTCATCCCTGGGAAACATAGCGAATGTAATTATTACAAAATCTTGAACTGGAATTGTGTAATGAAGCAAGTTAAGACTATTAATGATTGTGTCTGTTTAAGAAGGAATGAATGATTTAGTGTTCTTCTTCCAGCCCCCTAAAAAACTTTATTTCAAATACTAAAATGTCATAAAATAGTTTGTAAGTGTAGTGTTTCTGTTTAAGCAACCAGAATTCACGTGGACGCCGGAGACGATCGGGGTAGTTGACAGCTCGTTTTTCTGGGGTTATATCCTCACCCAGGTGCCCGGGGGCTACCTTGCCTCCAGATACTCTGCAACTAGGTTCGTATCATAAAATTATCCAAACATTTTCAGAAGCGTTGTTTTATCATATTTTCAAGCACATACGCCCCCGCAACCAATCTAAGCCAAAGTCACTTCCGGTCCAATCCATCTGCAGGCAAATTGGCGAAACCTAGTTTTGCAGCCCCGCGATCCTATGGCAACAAGAACAAAGCCGACCAGAATAAACACATCTTTATTCATAGGCTTCTCAACAAAAGGTTTTACATTTTACAATTAACTAAGTTAAGTGTGAAGAATTGAACTGGACGCCAATCTATGTCATGCACGAAGTATCACGTGTACGTGAAATATCACTCGCCTTTGAACTTTACCAATAAGAATCCTGCAATGCATGAAACATACATACATGATGCCAATGTTATAAGTCGTCTGCTAATATTTTTGGGGCCGCATTGTAAGGTCAGTCAAAACAATTACAAGAGCAAAGAATGCACGTGGTCTTGTGGTATCACCATAATACCGTGTCTAGGTGCACTCCTTGTCTGTGTCTAAAATAACTTTCATCTCATGTATGTGTACCGCCAGACCGTTTTCCCTACCTAGACGCAATGTTCACACAATCAATGGATCTCTTTAAAACCTGCTCTAAATGCAGACATTTCTAATAGATAATTTAATTGTACAACATTATATTACGATGGCGAGCCACAAACTAACACGAAGTCCAGACATGTCAAGGGGCATTCTTGACCTTGGTTTTCCTGTTATTGGCGGTCGGGGGTTGTGGTGGTGCATATTTATACTCATATTTCTAAGTGTTGCAGCGGGAAATCGAACTTTCGACCCCTGGATTAACAGTCAAGTGTGTTACCAATAGACCACGCATCCGCAGTTACGGTCGGGTGGCATTCAATATACAATTTGAGTAAATCTTATGGTCATACACCATTAACTACATTCACTTTATTGGTCATTTATTAATAGCAATCAATCCGATTAGCTACATCCTTCGTAGATCAAATTAAGATCATTATTGAATACCAGCACAGGATAGGGACAGCCTCATTAAAACGTGGGTCAAGCGAGGGATGAATGACAGATTATGCAAATTTAACAGTTCTTCTCTCTCCAATATAAACTTAAATGACGATGCGTTCGAGTTATGCACCATTCAATTGTAACCACGCCAACCCCAAGTCCAGGGAATAGCGGGGACTTTGACTTTCAGTCCAGCCAACCCCGGGTCGAACTGATGGTAAAATCTCCAACAAATGCCCCCGAACCCCAGGGCCCCTAGGTAAGGCCCATTCCCCACTATATTTTACGCGAAGACAAAACCACCGCATTCACCCGGCACTGCGGAGCCACCTGAAAGGTAAAAACACGGCCCATTTCCCCGGAAATCCCCGGTATACCCCCGGACCTGGGGGCCGTGGTTACAATTGACTGGTGCATTACTTGTGCCGTGAATGATCAAATCAAATCAGTTGATATGTTTAAAAAATCATGATAAGGATGCAATGCGTTATGTACATACACATTTCTTAAGCTTCAATTTGGAATTGGAAAAAAAATATGTAAATATGACTTCATTAAAACCTCGTTTTTCATCACATAAATTGCACACTGAATAAGGACGCTATTCACAAAAATACATGTTTATTAAATTTCGCAAAAAGTATGATAGATAATGGACGTGGCAAGTCTCCGGAAAAGTTCGTGTCAAGGAATCAACCTCTTTCATTTGCTTTCAGAAAGTCGGTAAATGATGTTAACACCGGATTCCTAAACTGAATAGGCCCTGTCTCTATCCCGTAATGACTTTCATCACAATTGTGTTTTTCTTGACAAATACTGATATTAGTTAGGACTCTCGTTTCAGAAATCAAATAGAGACAGATTATGTTTTGCACATTCGAATAATTTCTTCCTTGTGAATATTGCTATGTGTCATGCGACATTCGACTTTAATAAAATAATCAAACGTGCAATTTTTAAAAACACGTTTAGGGAAATGAAAATAAATGTTTTTATAAGTGCGCTTTAACATAAAAGTATGCATTATCAATAAGGTCAACAGTACTTGATACTTTTGGTAAAGTTCGTTTCGCTAAGATACTTTTAACTATAACACAGACCTCACTGAAATACGCTCTAAATGTTCATGTGTACGCATTGACACACCACCTGATGTATTTGAAAGCAACTCCTAAAAACCAAATAAATAGTAAATAAGGCATTTTATACTTGAAACAGGTTTAAAAGAATTATAATATACTACTACTACTACTACTACTACTACTACTACTACCACTACCACTACCACTACCACTACTACTACTACTAGTAGTAGTAGTAGTATAATAATAATAATGATAATAATAATAATAATAATAATAATAATAATAATAATAATAATAATAATAATAATAATAATGAATATAATGATGCCCTCAAAATAGGATATATATTTCCATACCGTCCCAAACATAAACAGCAATATTACTAATTGTATTGACATTGTCTGATGTAAGAAATGCAATACATTTAAGTTAATTTAAAGCTGCACTCCTACAGATTGAACATTTTGACAACTTTTTTTTTATTTTTTTGTCTTGAAACAAGCCAATTTTTGCGTAAATCCATGGAAACCATTTATGTAAGACTGCTGACAAAAAATTAGATCGCAGATTTTTATATTTAAATTCAAAAATTGATGTTTTATGCATTTATCTTAAACCGTTAGTAACGGTTTAAGCAATAACACATTGATTTTCGAACGGAAATATGAAAATCCGCGATATGATCTTTTGTCAGCAATCTTTTATCATTGGTTTGCAGATATTTACGCAAAAATTTGCTCTTTCCAAGACAAAAAATAAAAAAGTTGTAAAAATGGTATATCTTTGAGAGTGCAGCTTTAAGACATTACATGTTTATAAATATTTCTTCTGGAATTGTTTTCTGAAATATTTATAATTATTTAAATTCTAATATAGAATAATAAATTCATTTTATTATGCATTATATGAATTACATGTTTTTATCACCATATGGAATTGCAACTGGTTTGTGTCATCTATCGGCTTCTAACCCTAATCTTTGTGCAGATAGTCAAGTCTTGACATCGCATGTCATTATATCATTGTATTAACTGACAAATAAGACTGAAAGTCTGCATAAAAGAATGCATTATATACGAGTGATTAAAATGTACAAGCTTTATTTCCAGGATATTCGGGCTAGCTATCGGCACGTCCGCCTTCCTGAACATGTTCATCCCTTCGGCCGCTAGGATCCACTTTGGGGTCGTCATGGCTGTTCGCATTCTGCAAGGATTTGTTGAGGTGAGATTGCGTCAATAGACCGAATGTTAAGAACGGTGTAAATGTTAACAACTTTGTTTAAAGACGATGTTATTAACTTTTAATGGTGAACTTCTTTATGACTTGCTGATTAATTTAAATGAAACAAGCTCAGGTAAAAAATGTCCCAAAACGTGTAAGAAGTATAAAACTTCCAGAGTAGTTAAAACAATTGAAAGTTAACAATGATGACGTTAACAACGTTGTTAACTTAAATAAATTTCTGAGCAATCGGCTCATTGTGTACAAACCAGGCGTAACACAGTCTTAGATGCAGCATTGAATCTCAACTGAAGCTGTAACTACATTATAATTGTAGTCTAGAACAACATGTGATCGTTAGGATACATATATGCAAGTTCAATCATTCACATAATGTATATGTTATATACTTAGATTATACTTGTATCCTTCAGGGTGTAACATATCCGGCGTGCCATGGAATTTGGAGCCACTGGGCGCCTCCACTTGAGCGCTCCAAGCTTGCCACGACTGCCTTCTGTGGTAAGACAAGTTGCTTTTACGACCCTTTACATCTGAAATGTGTGTTCATATCTAAAAAAAAAACTCGGTAGGTTATGCACCAGTCAAATGTAACCACGGCCCCCAGGTCTGGGCGTATACCGGGGATAGCCGGGGAAATGGACCGTGTTTTTACCTTTCAGGTGGCCCCGATGCGGTGGTTTTGTCTTCGCACAAAATATAGCGGGGAATTGTCCTAACGTAAGGTCCCTTGGATGCGGAGGCATTTCGCGGGGATTTTACCATCAGTTCACCCCCGCAGGGCGGGGATTTTAGCCGGGGTTGGCTGAACCGAAAGTCAAAGTCCCCGCTATTCTCCGGACCTGGGGGGTGTGGGGCGTGGTTTCAATTGACTGGAGCATTACGCCATCCATATTTACCCAGTGTAAACGTTAAAGTTATATAGGAATACAGATTTATAGCTAAACTATAAGGGCACATTTTATGGTAGTACAGGCCATTGAGTTCGCAAATCTAGCTAATGACGCATTGATACGTATATTGTTGGCATGGTCGGTGAATGAACAGTTAATCAATCACGGCGGGGAGAGTGCACGAATGACCGGCGGATTCCTGACAATATTAAGCTGACACATGGATGGACCTGCATACAGAATGTCTAGATATTATTTTTAGAGAGATATTTTAGAGCTTTTAGCTTTTAGTCTTCGACGACATTCGCTGAAAAATTGCTTCTGATCAGAATAAGCCTAGCTTCATGTGATTTTAGAGTTATTTTCAATCCATACCGTCCTCAATAGGTTTGTTAGGCAGAAATGCCATGTAATCTCATCAACAAATTGTTGATTAAACATTGGAAAGCCTGAATTGGTGTATGTGTAGCTAGACATAATAAAGACGGTTTCAGTGGGAGTATCTGAATCTAAAGTATAGCATCAAGTGACTGTCTATTCTTTTAATTCTGACGTTGATGCTGCCATCACGAAAAAATATTTAATCCGTTTTCCGTTAACTGGTCCTGGTTTCATCAGCATATTGTATTGAGATGGCGCTGCAAGTCTCGCGATGCACCGTGCGCGAGCGATTACGGTGTTCTCGTCTGTATTGCGTCTCGTGGGAGGCAACAGAGGAGTGAATCCTGTCCCGGTGGTTTTAATTCAATTTGCATCGAAATTAAATTCTTCTTTCAGACATAAAGGGCTAATGTTTTTCCGGGAAAGAATTAGAATTTTAAATCTGCTCTCATAAAGTATATTGTAAAATCGTAGTTAAAATTACGCCGAGTTGTACTTCTTCACCGGTAGGCACCAGGCGAGAAAAAAATAAAGTAATCTATACAAAAGTTTGTAAGATACTTTTTTGGTAACTCGACATTATTAACTGTGTACTATTGCTTGCCGCATTCACATTTAACAGCGAACCAGGGATGTGACAGAATGTTTGATCTCCTTTACCATTTGAGTTTTATGTTGTTTTTGATAATGACGCATACATACATGACATTGGTGTAGGTTTGATGTTCTAAAATACTCAGAATATGTTTAAATCGTATAAATAGTCATGATATGCTGTATTGAATACTTAACTACGGTGGCACAGAGATGACATCCACAAAATGTTATTTATATTGTGGCAACACCTTGTGTCAGTAAGCCAATCCTTTCGCCAAAGACCGTTAGTAACCTGTGGCCGTGGCCACAAATTATCAACTCGTGACCAGTTCAAATCTTGTAGCCACGAGTTAGGTTAGCCAATCGAAAGCCGTTGCAACCCACGATTTATGGTAAACCCTGATACTAATGTGTCATTTGTTCCCAAAACAAATGAATAATCTGGACGAAGACAGGGCTAGAGGGAATTCAAATTAGTTTACGTCATTTGCCCAGAGTACTGAAATCGTTGACGACAACGATGCTTGGCGAATGTATTTTGCCTACGGACACAAAACCATACTCGGTTAAATCGTATTTCGGTTGGCGACGGGAGATAACTCTTACTGGCTAAATTATCGAAAATCGTATGTTAATAAATTATTTCTAAATATTTTGTGTAATTTTTGGCTACAAGACGTTTATATATATATATATGAATAGGTTAATTCAAAAAGGACTACGAAGCCTCTTTCGGTACGTTCTTGTGTTTTTTTCAGTAATTGTTTTCGTATTTCGGTAATTAGTCGTATTTTGGTAAGTCTAGTCATCCAGTTCTTACCATAAAGCGGTAAAGATGAAACGGCCGTTTTAATTGGCTAAACTAAGTCGTGACCTCAATCTAATAAGTTTGACTACGATTTGAAAAATTGTTGCCACAATTTAATAACTTGTGCCTACACCGTTATTTTTTGTGACCCCAACTTTGTATCTTGTGACCAAAGCATAATTTTAGTGTACCACCGTACTTATCTCATATTGTGACGTTCACATTCATATGCGTAGATGTCACTTAGTTTACGTTATAATTATCTATTTTATCTCGATTGTGAAGAGAGCTGACAGCTTAAAGAATCCCTCTTGAGTCCGTTACCTGGGTAGAAACCAGTACTGGTGTCGTTTTTAAGTGGCCATGAGAAAGCGACCTTGGTGGGGATCGAACTACCACTTAAGTGAGAGAAGGGGACCTTTATCACTAAACCACCATTTTACTGTCACTTAATGTAAAACCCTAATCCTGATACTTCTATTTGCTAGGATCATACGCAGGGGCCGTGATCGGGATGCCCCTCTCAGGAATCCTCACTAAAACACTCGGCTGGCAGTCTGGATTCTACGTTTTTGGTAAGTCTATTTTGAACGTTGTCAGTCTGCATTTTATGTATTTGGTATATCTACTTTGTAACTTCAACAGTCGTGTGGCAGTCCGGATTCTATGTCTTTGGAAAATTCACTTTGAATCTTCAACACTCGGCTGTCAGTCTGAATCCAATGTGTTTAGTTCGTCTACCTTGCTAAATTATAGAATGAATTAAGCATAACGATATTTAATAGTTGGAGATACATGTTGATGCAAAAAAAATTGTTGTTTTTTTCTAATTTTAATCCATCCGGTCTATTATACATTTATGATCAAAACAAAAAAAGGATATGTTTGTGATAAAAATATTAGCGATATTTTGCTCTCTTTCAACTTAGAAATGTGTGACCACGTAGCTGTTAATAATAAAGTCTATTTTTTATCTGTACAAAAATCATATGGGTTTTTAATTTTTATCAGTACGAAAATAATGTGTGTGTTTTTTTTTTTAATCTTCTTTAAATCTGTACACAAATCTTCTTTAAATCTGTACACAAATCTTCTTTAAATCTGTACACAAGTCTTCTTTTTATCTGTACATAAATTATATTGTTTTGTTTTTTTGGTTTGATCATTAAAGTAAAATGAGTTTAACATGATAATGCAGTTAAATAAAAACAAAACCACACCTATAGTGCCCCATTAAAGGAACACATTTTAAATCCGTTTTATATCTAAGGAGGTTTGGAAGCATTTAATGACACAGTTTGTAAATCTATAACTTTCCTGAAAGGTTTGTGATCATGGAAGTTGACCTTTAAGTTATCACTCATAAGCTTAAGCTTCAGTATGATCATCACGAGAGAAATGTAATATTGTCCCCCGGCATGTCATTATGATACCCTTGATTATAACCAGATCGACTAATAAAACATATTAATATATTCAACATACAGCTCGAGCACAATATGCGTATGGAAATTATGATATACCGAAACTTTATGTCAAATTTTCTTGCATTGCAAGCACTTTGGTATTTCTTGGCATGTGTTGGAAAATGTTGTATAGATAATGTGGCATTTGATGTACACCATGTCCTCATTGAGAGGAGTCTTTAGAAATCCTTGGCACTCGCTCAGCTCTATTGGCCATTCGATATGCGCTTACGACAATAACGTTTTAAAAAATAAAAGTAAAGATATACAATATTTTCTTACTGTCTGTACTAAATTATACGCCATTTTTACGTACATATCTGGCGCTGATATTAAATATCCTTAAAGAAAGTTGAATCCTGCCAGCCTACAGACTGCGACCGTACTTGTACGTGTACACCTTTTAACTCTGTGGCTGTGGTCGTGATTAATTTGGATGTGTATTTTGTATAAGGCATATCAAACTGGTCTTTGTAGTATGTATGTTGGATACTGGATTGTTTAACTTCAATTACCCACCATTATAACTTGTTTCTGTTTCACCACCATAGTTCAAGGTAAAAACATTGTTGTACTAGACATTTTTTCTTATTTCTGTGAACCACCCGTCCGTCTCAGTTCATTGTTATGGTAACTTTGCCTTATTACGTATCTAGCCATATAAGGAGTTTCATTTTACATTCATCAATGTGGTTCATATTATAGAAAACAGTTATGACGCCAAACCTAGATCCTTGTTCCTGCAAATGGCTACATTGTAAGCCACACGGCTTTCCCCTGTAGTTTTGGCCTTGATCCTTGTACCGGTTAATGGCTACATTGTAGGCTACACGGCTTACCCCTGTAGTTTTGGCCTTGATACCTGTACCTCTAAATGGCTAAATTGTAGGCCACACGGCTTTCCCCTGTAGTTTTGGTCTTGATCCTTGTACATGTAAATGGCTTCATTGTAGGCTACACGGCTTTCTTCTATAGTTTTGACCTTGATTCTTGTACCGGTTAATGGCTTCATTGTAGGATACACGGCTTTCCCCTGCAGTTTTGGCCTTGATCCTTGCATCTGTAAATGGCTTTATTGTATGCTACACGGATATCCCCTGTAGTTTTGGCCTTGATCCATGTACCTGTAAATGGCTACATTGTAGGCTACACGGCTTTCCCCTGTAGTTTTGGCCTTGATCCTTGTACCGGTTAATGGCTACATTGTAGGCTACACGGCTTTCCCCCGAAGTTTTGACCTTGATCCTTGTACCGGTTAATGGCTACATTGTAGGCTAAACGGCTTTCCCCTGTAGTTTTGGCCTTGATCCTTGTACATGTTCCTCTAAATGGCCACATTGTAGGCTACACGGATATCCCCTGTAGTTTTGGCCTAGATCCTTGTTCCTGCAAATGGCCATTTTGTAGGCTATACGGCTTTCTTCTGTAGTTTTGGCCTTGATTATTGTACCTATAAATGGCTACATTGTAGGCTACACGGCTTTCCCCTGTAGTTTTTGCCTTGATCCTTGTTCCTGTAAGTGGCTACATAGTAGGCTATACGGCTCTAACCTGTAGTTTTGGCCTCGATTCTTGTACCTGAAGATGGTTACATTGTAGGCTACACGGATATCCCCTGTAGTTTTGGCCTTGATACTTGTTCCTGTTAGTGGCTACATTGTAGGCGTCACAGCTTCCACCTCTAGTTTTGGCCTCGATCCTTGTACCTGTAAATGGCTACATTGTAGGCTATACAGATATCCCCTGTATTTTGAATGATTTTATTACAATATAGATAGGTTTATGAGTTGTGTTACAGGTGCTATGGGGATGGTGTGGGCCGTGGTCTGGTGGTTCCTAGCCTTTGAGAGGCCCAGTAAGCATCCATATATAACCGAGCACGAGCGTGTCTACATTGAGACATGCATCGGGGAAAACACCAGCGTTTTGAAAACGGTAGGCAGGTGTCCATGATATGTTTAAATTATTGTTTACTAAAAGTCATGTTCAACATGAGCAAGAAAATAGTTTCTGAAAACAACTTATCGGAATACCTCAAAATAACTTAGTTATAATATACCTCGAAATGGTTCATTGTGTGTTAGAATATAGAAGAAGAATATTTTAAATTAAAGTAAGCACACTCGTTCGTGTGTGTGAGCGCAATCCGCTCAGAAAAAATATTTTCCCCAACAAACATTAAACGTCTTATAATCAACGTAAATACATGATATGTTAACAAAAATAATGATGTCATCAGCACACATTAAACGTCTTATAATCAACGTAAACACGCATTCAGGAGATGAAGACGCCATGGCTGAAGTTTGCGACATCACTTCCGGTGATTGCGATCATGGTGGCGAACTTTTGTCGCTCGTGGACATTCTACCTGCTTATCATCGAGCAGCCATCATACTTCAGCGAGGTCTTCGACTTTGACATTTCCAAGGTCAGTATAACAGAGAGCGCGTTTTCTTCTAGGTCACATCATAACACCAACATTCTTGGCACTTGGGACTCACTAATAATGTAATCGCATGATTGCAAACATAAAAGTCGATTAGAAATGGACCACCGAGAAAATAATATTTTCACAAGAACATTAAATTCAAATATTTCCCAAAATTATGAGGCATTTAAAAGCAGACATTGATTATATGCGTGTTCCATTTCAGAGCGGGATACTGTCGGCGTTGCCCCATTTGATTATGGCCATTATAGTTCCAATTGGTGGTTTTATTGCCGACTTCTTGCGTAGGCGCGGCATTCTATCCACAACTGTTGTTCGAAAGATCTTTAACTGTGGAGGTAACTTCGACGGAGCAAACTTTCACTGATTTTCATGTTTAATTAAACTGATTAATTGTACAAGGTCGACTGTAAGGCTAAACTCGTATTAATCAAAACAGTTATCTTATTGAGTTTTGATTTAATTAAATTGTTTATGATATCACCCGTGAGTACATAGAGTATTTACTATCTGCTGAAATACTTTGTGGATTTGTATATATTAATTCTTGTTATTGATTCAGGTTTTATATTTTCTGTAGTTGTCAGCCGAAATATGTTTTACAGGTTTCGGCATGGAGGCGGTTTTTCTGCTGGGCGTGGGATTCACTCGAAACACAACCACCGCCATTGTCTGTCTGACCCTGGCCGTCGGCTTCAGCGGATTTGCAATATCCGGTAAGAGTAAACGTATAACGAACCATATATAACATTTATAAGGAAACTTTATTGTAAGTGATTAAAAACCGATCAGACATCATTTATTTTTACATACTTAGTACATGTATATGAAAACACGAATTTAGCATCAGGGAAATGTAAAGAGGGAAAACAAATTAGTTTAATCAGCTTCTAAAACAGGTCGGCGAAAAATAATGTTTATTCTCTCTGTCAGAAATAAAACAATCTACACATTTCCTTTCGTGGTGACAGGCAGTTATGTAAGAACACGTCTTAAATTTGGTAGACAGATAAAATATCATGAGTGAACCTTTATTTATCCACTCCCTTAACTAGAGGCAAATAGCTGCGCACAAATACTCTGGTGATAGTGGCTATAGTGCCATGCATGTTCAACTTTCTGCAAACAAAATATTGCGAACTTGAACTTGTAGCAACTCCATCATAGTTGCCATCCAGTAAAGGTAGTGCGCCATTCTCCCGCCAGTTTGCCATTATGCCAGGTTCCGGCGCGTACCCACACTTGGTCGCCAACCTGTAGCTCCAATGAGACAGTGTTGGCAGCCACACTGTAGTCGTTGATGTCGCCGGAGTCCGACATAGCCGTACCCTTCTTTTCACCGTTCAGCATCAACTCTGTGTTCATCCATGTGCGGTTCTTGTTAGTTGTCACCCAGGAGAAAACATACACGCCCGCTGTTTTGCTGGTGAAGATCCCATTAGATGGGCTGTAAGCTCCCCCTTTGTTTGTGATGACCACGTCAAACACGATAGTGGTGTGGTTGGGTATGCCTGACTTATCAGCTGACATGGTCGCGGTAAAGGCAGTTCTCGGTTGGCCTCTTTGTAACCCTACAATCAATATTTTTTTTCAAATTAACAAGTCAAACCCAATGAACATACCAGACTACTAATACAGAAAGTAAAGCGAAGTCTTACTCACCTTGAAGAGCGTCTGAGAGTTCCTGCTGCTGCGCCTTCAACTTTTCAATCTCTGATTCCAAAGACACCAGTGTTTTTAACAGTTTATAGTCGTAATCAAATCTCGACGTACACTGTGGTTCTAGATCTCCAGACACCGTCGAACTCCACCCCAAAACGGCAACGATCGTATATGCAATGATTAACATGCTGAACTGCCAAGTAGACAAACCAAGTGCTGTATTCGTTTGTAAGCGCAGCAGCTAAATGACTTGCAACTTTCTCTACACGCAGTTCGAAGAACGTTTCCCTGAAATCATACCTAGAAATATTTTGATTTCATAGGAATGTGTTGATAGACATATTGATATACTGGTATTTGCAAAAAGCCAACTCGATACCATGGGAGATAAACAGCAGATATGTTTGAAATATCATACTTGAGTGTTGTACCGGTAGTCTCGCTGTAGCGGAATATTTATTAAACATGAGTAAGTAAGTAAGCATATTTCGAATCAAATACTTCCGATGAAGATACAAGCCAAAGACTAACTGAACTTGCACTTCAAACTTCTGATTATTTTGTTGATAAAAGAATACTATTAATAAAATAATATCTGACATTCTTGACCTTACGTCATTTCGCCGTACGTTCGTTGAAACGATGGCCCAATTGGTATATATTGCATAGGCAAACCATAATCGAGATGTCATGCCACATGCTGGTTAACCAAGAGAGAGCTAAAGTTCTTATAAATGGCATTCAATGGTCAATAAATGAAAAGTAAATCGAATATGTTAATGTTGCAATAGCAACTACAGTGAATAAACCATGAATAATACCGTGGAAACTACAGTGGTTGAATCATTAATGAAACAATGGAAACTTTAGTAAATAAACCATTAATAATACTGTGGAAACTACAGTGGTTGAACCATTAATGAAACCGTGGAAACTACAGTGGCTGAACCATTAATTAAACCATGGCAACTTCAGTGGCGGAACCATTTATTAAGCCATGGAAACTACAGTGGTTGAACCATTAATGAAACCGTGGAAACTATAGTGAATGAACCATACAATTATTATACACTGTAAACAACACTACAGTGAATTAACCATTAATGAACCGTGGGAACTACCCTGAATAAACCATTTATAAAACCGTGGAAACTACACTTTAGTTTATGAATCATTAATGAAACCGTGGAAACTACCATGCAGTTTATGAATTATTAATGAAACCGTGGAAACTACAGTGAATGGACCATTAATGAAACCGTGGAAACTATAGTGACTGAAGTATTAATAAAACCGTGGAAACTACACTGCAGTTTATGAACCATTAATTAAGCCGTGGCATTAATGAAACCGTGGCAACTACACTGCAGTTTATGAACAATTTATGAAGCCGTGGAAACTAAAGTGAATGGACCATTTATAAAACCATGGAAACTACAGTGAATGGAACATTAATAAAACCATGGAAACTAAAGTGAATGGACCAATAATAATACCGTTGAAACTATAGTAAATAAACCATTGAAGAAACCGTGGAAACTACAGTAAATGAACCATTAATGAAACCGTGGAAACTATAGTGAATGAACCATTAATGAAACCGTGGAAACCATAGTGAATGAACCATTAATGAAACCGTGGATACTATAATGAATGGACCATTAATGATACCGTTTAAACTAGAGTGAATGGACCATTTATAAAACCGTGAAAACTACAGTGAATGATCTATTAATGAAGCCATGGAAACTATCGTGTATGAACCATTAATAAAACCATGGAAACTATAGTGAATGAACCATTAATGATACCGTGGAGATTTAAGTGAAAGAACCATTCATGAAACCGTGGAAACTGCAGTGAATGAATCATTAATGAAACCGTGGAAACTACAGTGACTGGATCATTAATGAAACCGGGGAATGAATGGACCATTAATGATACCATGGAAACTACACTGCAGTGAATGAATCATTTATGATACCATGGCAACTACAGTGACTGGATCATTAGTGAAACTGGGGAAACTACAGCGAATGAAACATTTATAGACCGTGGAAACTACAGTGAATGAACCATTAATGAAACCTTGAAAACTGTAGTGGATGAACCTTTAATAAAACCGTGGAAACTAAAGTGAATGAACCATTAATGGATTTTATAATTATTTAAACTACAGGGACAACATTAGTAGTCTTAAATTATCCAGGTCAAAAAGACACTTATCAAAAAAGGTATTCGAAATGTAAATTGATTGGTCAATACTCACCCGATAATTATTATTTACCAATGAAATTATTTAAAAATATGCAACCTAGCCGGAAGATAACCGTCGACAATTTATTCCATTGGCTGTGGAAGGTCATAGAAAATGTGTGGCCTACTATCGAAAGATAATCATATCATAAGATGGATCAACAATCAACTGAAACCTGAAAGTCTGTTTTATAGGTGTTTTACATTTACACGTAAATTGATCATACATAGAACGATACGATACGTGACAGTACGCTTTGTTTATTGCGTAATTCATGATGCATTGTTCAAAACAATGTTTAAAAACATATAATGAAGGGAGAAAATGCACACACAATATAATTATGTAGAGCCTTTATGGTTTCGTTGAAATGGGATAAGACCTCATTTTCTAATTACCTTAACCGAATTTCGATAACACCACAAGGCAAAAACACAACTAATTACCTCTAAAAATACTTTCAACGTTTATTTTAAACACAAACACCAGATATTTAAACAGATTACGTTAAAGACGTATCGTCGAAAGGTCAGGTCAACTAGAGAATAATAACACATAGTTTATGGGGGGGTTTTCTTGCCATTTCTGTAGAATTTAAATTTCATTAATAATCATAATTATATCATCGCAATCGGCAGAAAAGTGCGCGTTTCCCAGTTAATTTTAATCATGAGAATTATTATACTTCACGTTCACTGAGCAATGCGAACAAATATTCGATTTGAACCCATAATATGAGATATAGTGATATATTGGATGAGTTGGGCACATGACTCAGCGCATAGTGGAATGACAAACAAATTATAAATAGTTGGATCGTTTACTTATTATATACAATACTGATTTTCAACAGACTGTTTAGCCCGTTTTCCCTGAATGTTTTATTCAGATAACGATGTTAGAAAAACAAATGCTATGTACATTTCGAAATAAATACATTTCAAGTGTGAAATAATAACTGCTACATTATTTACGTCGCAATACTTGAATCTCGAGTTCCGATTGAGAACCCTTTGTGTTCAAGTAAATAAAGACACGGAAACCAATTTGAGGTTAAACACTGAAATCGTGCTGTATAAACACGGACAATGAATATGCCTGTGTTACAATAAATAAGTCACCTACATCTTCAAAAACGTGACATCTGAAAACAAGTGTTGAATATAGGTATTACAATGTATCGGTTTTATGACCAATTGCAATGAGGAACGGAATCAGCACATTGAACAAAAGACCCCGTAAATATTCCAGGACTAATTCTGTACCCAGGGAATTAGTGCAGAGTTCCATGAAGCAACCATTTTTCTCTGTTATAACTCAAATGGACAAACGGGATCAGACCAAACTTGAAACTAGTCACGTGTCATGCTATAGCACACACGGTCTTAACTAAGCGCTTTTTTTAATGTATGCAATTAAAATGGAAATGCGTGTATAAGGTAAATAGACGTACTATCTGATGAAAAGATTTTAAACGTTTTTATCAAGTCGAACTTCATTTAAACACATGTGACGCAATGAGAACATGGAAGGCACGCGCTCATGTGCTCACGTGCTCCGTTACAATGGTTACTATGTGTGATTCCAATAGAAGTGTCAGAAGATATCAAGTAATAGTGTTTTCTTTTCTTTACTTAACCATTAATTCGGGTTAAGCCGGACAAACCAAGCTGCCGAATTAATTCTTTAGAAAAGCAAAACACTTGCGTACCAATAATGTAATTACTAAATGGACATCTGGTTATTCTCGTCGGAAGCTTTCTTAATGGTTAATCAGAATACGTCCGCCTTCGCATTTGCGGAGACATGAGCGTCATCACCGAATACGATTTTCCAACATATACTGACCTTTCATGATTTTACGGCACCTTTGTCTGAATAAGTTAACGTTATAGGTGTGTTTTTATCGTTCGTTCAGCGCTACTTATCAAGCTTTACTTACAATTTCATCGCTTTATTGTAATGCTCTTCGCTTTTCAAGCCTGGTCTCTAATTGCTACAAAATAATTTCTTAGCAAACATTGAATTGTTTGTTTTGTATTCACGGAAAAAACATCAATCTCTTACAAAATATCTTTTATACGTACGAATGTTAAAGTGGCGTAAAAAAGGTGCGACTTTCTAAAACAGACAAACGTACTGAGAAGTACATTGCTATAAGTTTCAGATGATTTCACTTCATCATAGATATTTCGTGAAAGTGACACTAACTGTGGTTATTTCATAATTTGATATAGCTGGGACCAAAAATTATACATGTAATCCTACTCTCAGGATATAGGTATGATATTACATCAATGCGAATAGAATTTGATTGGATTTAAACATATTTTATGGCATTTTTCTTCGAACTGTTTTAATAGACTACAACAACATGGATATAAACTATACAAAAGAGTAGTCAAATATGTTTGGAAATCTTGTTTTATGATAATGAGCGTTAAAACAGTAAAGTATCTCAATAAAAACGACACATTCTGAAACCTAATCACATCTTCGCAAAACATGTGTTTGTTTCCCTTTATGGCAGTAAAAAAATCATAATGTCTCAAAGAACCAGATGCCACTTGTTTAGTGTAATTCTGGTTAACCAAGAGAGAGCTAAAGTTCTTATAAATGGCATTCAATGGTCACTAAATGAAAAGTAAATCGAATATGTCAATGTTGCAATAGAAACTACAGTGACTGAACCATTATGGGTACCATAGCAACTACAGTGAATGGACCATTAATGAAACCGTGGAAACTACATTGAATAAACTATTAGTAATACCGTGGAAAAAAACAGTGAATAAACCATGAATAATACCGTGGAAACTACAGTGGTTGAATCATTAATGAAACAATGGAAACTATAGTAAATAAACCATTAATAATACTGTGGAAACTACAGTGGTTGAACCATTAATGAAACCGTGGAAACTACAGTGGCTGAACCATTAATTAAACCATGGCAACTACAGTGGCGGAACCATTTATTAAGCCATGGAAACTACAGTGGTTGAACCATTAATGAAACCGTGGAAACTATAGTGAATGAACCATACAATTATTATACACTGTAAACAACACTACAGTGAATTAACCATTAATGAACCGTGGGAACTACCCTGAATAAACCATTTATAAAACCGTGGAAACTACACTTTAGTTTATCAATTATTAATGAAACCGTGGAAACTACAGTGAATGGACCATTAATGAAACCGTGGAAACTATAGTGACTGAAGTATTACTAAAACCGTGGAAACTACACTGCAGTTTATGAACAATTTATGAAGCCGTGGAAACTAAAGTGAATGGACCAATAATAAAACCTTGGAAACTACAGTTAATGGAACATTAATAAAACCATGGAAACTAAAGTGAATGGACCAATAATAATACCGTTGAAACTATAGTAAATAAACCATTGAAGAAACCGTGGAAACTACAGTAAATGAACCATTAATGAAACCGTGGAAACCATAGTGAATGGACCATTAATGATACCGTTTAAACTACAGTGAATGGACCATTAATAAAACCGTGAAAACTACAGTGAATGAACCATTATTGATACCGTGGAAACTATAGTGAATGATATATTAATGAAGCCATGGAAACTGCAGTGTATGAAACATTAATAAAACCATGGAAACTATAGTGAATGAACCATTAATGATACCGTGGAGATTTAAGTGAAAGAACCATTCATGAAACCGTGGAAACTGCAGTGACTGGATCATTAATGAAACCGGGGAATGAATGGACCATTAATGATACCATGGAAACTACACTGCAGTGAATGAATCATTTATGATACCATGGCAACTACAGTGACTGGATCATTAATGAAACTGGGGAAACTACAGTGAATGAAACATTTATAGACCGTGGAAACTACAGTGAATGAACCATTAATGAAACCTTGAAAACTGTAGTGGATGAACCTTTAATAAAACCGTGGAAACTAAAGTGAATGAACCATTAATGGATTTTATAATTATTTAAACTACAGGGACAACATTAGTAGTCTTAAATTATCCAGGTCAAAAAGACACTTATCAAAAAAGGTATTCGAAATGTAAATTGATTGGTCAATACTCACCCAATAATTATTATTTACCAATGAAATTATTTAAAAATGTGCAACCTAGCCGGAAGATAACCGTCGACAATTTATTCCATTGGCTGTGGAAGGTCATAGAAAATGTGTGGCCTACTATCGAAAGATAATCATATCATAAGATGGATCAACAATCAACTGAAACCTGAAAGTCTGTTTTATAGGTGTTTTACATTTACACGTAAATTGATCATACATAGAACGATACGATACGTGACAGTACGCTTTGTTTATTGCGTAATTCATGATGCATTGTTCAAAACAATGTATAAAAACATATAATGAAGGGAGAAAATGCACACACATAATATAATTATGTAGAGCCTTTATGGTTTCGTTGAAATGGGATAAGACCTCATTTTCTAATTACCTTAACCGAATTTCGATAACACCACAAGGCAAAAACACAACTAATTACCTCTAAAACTACTTTCAACGTTTATTTTAAACACAAACACCAGATATTTAAACAGATTACGTTAAAGACGTATCGTCGAAAGGTCATGTCAACTAGAGAATAATAAGACATAGTTTATGGGGTTTTTTTCTTGCCATTTCTGTAGAATTTAAATTTCATTAATAATCATAATTATATCATCGCAATCGGCAGAAAAGTGCGCGTTTCCCAGTTAATTTTAATCATTAGAATTATTATACTTCACGTTCACTGAGCAATGCGAACAAATATTCGATTTGAACCCATAATATGAGATATAGTGATATATTGGATGAGTTGGGCACATGACTCAGCGCATAGTGGAATGACAAACAAATTATAAATAGTTGGATCGTTTACTTATTATATACAATACTGATTTTCAACAGACTGTTTAGCCCGTTTTCCCTGAATGTTTTATTCAGATAACGATGTTAGAAAAACAAATGCTATGTACATTTCGAAATAAATACATTTCAAGTGTGAAATAATAACTGCCACATTATTTACGGCGCATTCCGATTGAGAACCCTTTGTGTTTAAGTAAATAAAGACACGGAAACCAATTTTAGGTTAAACACTGAAATCGTGCTGTATTAACACGGACAATGAATATGCCTGTGTTACAATAAATAAGTCACCTACATCTTCAAAAACGTGACATCTGAAAACAAGTGTTGAATAGGTATTACAATGTATCGGTTTTATAACCAATTGCAATGAGGAACGGAATCAACACATTGCACAAAAGACCCCGTAAATATTCCAGGACTATTTCTGTACCCAGGGAATTAGTGCAGAGTTCCATGAAGCAACCATTTTTCTCTGTTATAACTTAAATGGACAAACGGGATCAGACCAAACTTGAAACTAGTCACGTGTCATGCTATAGCACACACGGTCTTAACTTAGCGCTTTTTTAATGTATGCAATTAAAATGGAAATGCGTGTATAAGGTAAATAGACGTACTATCTGATGAAAAGATTTAAAACGTTTTTATCAAGTCGAACTTCATTTAAACACATGTGACGCAATGAGAACATGGAAGGCACGCGCTCATGTGCTCACGTGCTCCGTTACAATGGTTACTATGTGTGATTCCAATAGAAGTGTCAGAAGATATCAAGTAATAGTGTTTTCTTTTCTTTACTTAACCATTAATTCGGGTTAAGCCGGACAAACCAAGCTGCCGAATTAATTCTTTAGAAAAGCAAAACACTTGCGTACCAATAATGTAATTACTAAATGGACATCTGGTTATTCTCGTCGGAAGCTTTCTTAATGGTTAATCAGAATACGTCCGCCTTCGCATTTGCGGAGACATGAGCGTCATCACCGAATACGATTTTCCAACATATACTGACCTTTCATGATTTTACGGCACCTTTGTCTGAATAAGTTAATGTTATAGGTGTGTTTTTATCGTTCGTTCAGCGCTACTTATCAAGCTTTACTTACAATTTCATCGCTTTATTGTAATGCTCTTCGCTTTTCAAGCCTGGTCTCTAATTGCTACAAAATAATTTCTTAGCAAACATTGAATTGTTTGTTTTGTATTTACGGGAAAAACATCAATCTCTTACAAAATATCTTTTATACGTACGAATGTTAAAGTGGCGTAAAAAAGGTGCGACTTTCTAAAACAGACAAACGTACTGAGAAGTACATTGCTATAAGTTTCAGATGATTTCACTTCATCATAGATATTTCGTGAAAGTGACACTAACTGTGGTTATTTCATAATTTGATATAGCTGGGACCAAAAATTATACATGTAATCCTACTCTCAGGATATAGGTATGATATTACATCAATGCGAATAGAATTTGATTGGATTTAAACATATTTTATGGCATTTTTCTTCGAACTGTTTTAATAGACTACAACAACATGGATATAAACTATACAAAAGAGTAGTCAGATATGTTTGGAAATCTTGTTTTATGATAATAAGCGTTAAAACAGTAAAGTATCTCAATCAAAAACGACACATTCTGAAACCTAATCACATCTTCGCAAAACATTTGTTTGTTTCCCTTTATGGCAGTAAAAAGATCATAATGTCTCAAAGAACCAGATGCCACTTGTTTCTCACTAAATTGCGATATGGCGTATTCTGATGCCCCACACGCCATTTCAGACTTAAACAGTTTTCAGTTTTAATAAACTGTGTTTATTATTACCATAATTATAGTGGTGAGCTCTGCCTGACGAAATGAGGCATTTGACAGTGGTGTTTTCCCCGTCCCTTCTGTATCTGTAATTCGGTATGAACACATTGACGTTTCAAAATTACTGACAATGTTCCCTTTTTTACCGTTTACGTGTTATTTGCGCTTATGGTGTCTTGTGTAGTAAAATACAAGCGACATCTAAACTTGACATTATTCTTCATGCCATCAATATCTCATAGCCACATGGTCTTGGTGTCATATTACATTTGATAAACATAACTTTGTTTTGTTGCACGGTGTTTTCATGTTATTCCATTTTAACTCAAGGACAATATACCATAATACAAATGGCATTGATAAAGATATACCCTTCCATCTGATAGCTGATTTGTTTGTAGGTTTCAACGTGAACCACCTGGACATTGCACCTCGCTATGCCAGCATCCTGATGGGCTTCAGTAACGGGTTCGGCACCATCGCCGGCATGCTGTGTCCTATCATCACGGAGTCCCTCACCAAACACGAGGTATTACACGCTTAAATATAGACCAACCTTTACGGTGATGTATGTTTAGTGAATGCTGAATCCAGATTTTAACTTCCTTTGTTGTTGCTTTTTCGAAGAAGAAACCGAGATCTTTTTTCTCGTTTTCAACGTCATTAACGACCTCGGCATGCGAACGTGTCTTTTTTGGCCGTATTAAAAAACGGTTCGATATATTCGAGTGCAAATTGCAAACAGAACAAGACAAACATTATAATAAAGGTCCATAACTCTGGATTGAATAATTGTTTAGTTAACTTTTCTTAAAACTATGCGATTGTACTGTAATTTACATAAGATGCCCGGCAGTTGTCCGGTTAGCGCTCACCAAGGCGACCCGGGTTTGATTCCCAGCCTGGTCGCATGTGAGTTTGGTTAGTGGTCACCAAGCCGGATGAGTGAGTTTTCTCCGCGTACTTCGGTTTTACCCACAACACAAGTCTACACACTCGCGCAACATCGTGCCAACGAGAGTGACTTAGTATAAGTTATCACTACTTTCTTCACAATTCGCAATTGTAAAAAATGTAATGTTTAAACTAACGCGTAACATGGACAATTTAATCATTCAGACTGCCGACGATTGGGAGAGGGTTTTCATCATAGCCAGCTGTGTCCACTTTGCTGGCGTCATCTTCTACGCCATTTTCGCTTCCGGCGACAAACAGGAATGGGCGGACCCGCCAAACGACGAATCGTGGAAACCAGAAGACACGCTAAAATCTGAGGACATGACCACTTCGTATGGAAGCCTGGGTAAAGAAAGCTTCGCCAAACCAAACGGGACCGTGCAAAGCAATAGCATTGCTGGAGACGGATACGGTTACGGATATGAGGATTACGATCAGAAGTTAGATTACACCAAGCAGAATGGTAGCGTTCAAGAACATGGAAGAGTAGTGGACGACAGCGGTTATGGATATGATGAACCTGTCAAAATTAATACGGACTACTTCTCGCAATATGGACAACCTGTTTATGAAACGAAAGAAGAACTTGTGCAAAAACGCGCTAATGAACATGTATACTATTCAGATGATGAACAGGATATATGAAAAGCATTTAACAATAATAGAACAAAATAATCTGGTGGATAAATAAGATAAAACGTCCTTAGATGAAAGATTACTGTAGACTGAGTGGTACATTCGTTCATGACTGTGTTCAAACATGCAAATAGCAGAGTGGTTTATTTATTCTCCTGATATCTATTGTTACAGTAGTAGAAAGATTTTATCGCGGATCATTACCAATGTGTCCGTTGTTTTAATATCCGATGGTTGTGCACTGACTTGTGCTCAAGTTCTTTGTTTGTTGTAAAATAGATATAAATGGATTTAGGGTAGGCACATTTTTCTGTCATAGAATATAATCACTTCTCAAATGTCTGTTCTTTACTAATATTTACTTACGCTAAATGAGGATAATTGTGATGGTAACAAGAATATCTTTTCTGTACAAACTTTATTTTCTCTGTCTGAGAAATGTTATACCTTGGTCGTGTTAAAAGGACTTGCTCATATTTTTGGGACCAAAAATCCGTTTCCTGTTTATGCATCTGAAAACACTTATTTTGTCATTATATTACTCTATGATAAATTTTTTATCATAATTGCAGAAAAATACCATTATAGTGTAAAAATGTATTTGGCTTTAAATGGGGTGCCAAATCAAGAAAAATAGAAAACAGACGCCTTAACCCCTATGCTACTAAGACTTATACAAAAGTGATGAATATTTTGACTTTTTAACAATACATTGATAACAAAGGCGATATTTACATTTGCTGAAGGGTTCCATCTTTTGGTATCTTAGTTTTAACACTCCTAATAATTTGCCACACAAACATGCATACATGCATACATAAAAATGCATTTTATAAAAACATAAGCGAGTTCCTTTAATGCAAAAACACACCTGCGGCCAACACGATATTTACCAAGACAAGGTAATGTCAACTTCATATGACGTAACGGCCGTTATCACTCAGCTAGACTAGTGTATTTGAAATGAAAAAAACTGTTAGAATTTTCTCTGTAACACAATGTAGATGTTTGAAGTTTGTTTGACTGTAATTAATATTATTGATATGCAATGTTAGAAATGCTAAAAATAAACGTTATGGCCGTTTGTTTCATACTATTTATTAAAAAAGTCGTCGATATGACATGGGCACCGGATTTATTTTTATATAGATCGCCATGATGGAACTTTGTCACTTAGAAACATTGCTTCTGATTGTGACAGTCGACGGTACCTCACATCTGAATAGTGGGCAGATAAGTAGAGGCTTTAACCATTTAAACACATAACATAACAATAAACTACATGGACACACCCACTTCCCAATAATGTATGGTCTTGTCCAGTGTCATAAAAGTAAAAACCCAGATTGCAATGGCTATATTTAGTCTCTGACAGAATGGCGTTTAATAAACCGGTGTGGAACAAGGAGAGACAAAGTCTCCATTTCAGTAAGTTTCTTTCAAGTTCAATCATAAGGTACAACTTCAAGCAACTGTGGTTTCTTAATAACATTAGCAGCGCAAAATACAATGGATCGGTATATTAATTAATACAGTAACTGTTCCATAGATTTATGTCAAAGCCATTTAAGTATATTTACTTGACTTTACATAATCAATATGTGTGTCTGGTCTAAAGTTATCAAAAGAGATCTGATAAAAAAGATCAGATCAAATGAAATGCAGATTCTTAAAACGAGCCGAGTATATACCCGACAGCCCGCTAGAAATTCAGGAATTATGGATTCTGACCAATATAAAAATCCCTAGGAATTTATAAGCTTATTGGCTTAGTCGAGAAAATCCTAGTTCCAAACGACAGTACTTGGTCGAGGAAATAGCCAGTGGTATCACTAATAAAAGCATCGGGTTAAACATATAATTACATACAAAGTGCAGTAACTGTAACTGTTGTCATAGTGAAATCAATTTACTGCCATTTGCCTTGAAACATTTGCAGTTATCACAACACACATACGTATTTTAAATAGCCCTATGATTCCAGATCTAAAACGCGTGGATATTAAAAATAGTGCAATGACATGGCAGTTAACTGTAGCAAGTAATGAAATGCATTAATTAAATGCATGTTTGTATTCAACTAAAGATATGATTTGTAATTATGAAATGAAAATAAAAGCTGGAAATAACATTCATGTTTTGAAAAGGCAATAATGTATCACGACGCACTATGCAGTTTCCAAAATAAACAATGCGGAAAAATGACAGTTCCGTGACATCTTAAGTAATTACTAAAATCGATAAATACTGTTAAAACGAATTTCTATTATGAATGACTACTTCAACACAAACCCCCAATCAGATTATGTATGGATAAAAATGTATGACCGAGTGGTATGAAAGTTACCCATGCAGTGATTGCACAATTCAAAATGTCAACAGAAGCATACATTACAAAATGTAACTTCACCATAGAAATATAACTTTTGAAGGACGACGCAACACGACCCCAATCATCTACACCATCATCCAAATCCCCTTTCATCATCCCAATCCCCTACCATCATCCCAATCCCCTACCATCATCAATCCCCGACTATGATCTCCATCCGATCCACTACCATCATCCTAATTTAATACCATCATCTCAATCGCCTATCATCATTCCAAACTCCTGCCTTCCTTCTTCCCATACCATGATCTAAATTACTTACCACGACCCCTCCCCTAGCATGATATCAATCCCCTAGCATCCTCCGATCTCCTAACATCACATAATCACTTACCATCATGCCTCGCATATCATCATACCTACCCACTACCATCATCCCAATCCCTTACCATCATCCCAATGCCCTACCATCATCCCAATCCGATGCCATCATCCCAACCCCCTACCATCATCCCAATCCCCTACCATTATCCCAGCCCCTACCATCATCTCATCCCCCTACCATCATCCCAACCCCCTACCATCGTCCCAACGCCCTACCATCATCCCAAAATCCCCTACCATCATCCAAACCCCTACCATCATCCCAACCCCCTACCACCATTCCAATTCTTTACAATAATCCCAACCCCCTTCCATCATCCCAATCCACTACCCTCATCCCAATCCCCGACCATCATCTCAACCCCCTACCATCATCCCAAACCACTGCCAGTATCCGCTGTAAATCTCGTTTCCGCATTGCACCCTTCGATCGGGTTGGGATGAACGAGCGGCCATGGAAATACTTTAAGTATTTTACTTCAATGTTGTATGCCATCGACCTTCATGGGATCTGATATTTATATAATGGTGCCATTCAAACTAATGAACACTTGTTGGTTAGAAGAATTTCATTCCATATACCAAGGTTGTGTTTCAATTGAGATATTCAATAGACCATCTGTTAATTTGTTGCAAAGACACACTTTCATATTAAAGTGACACTCGTATTTGAAATCAATACACACACGTGTTTAGCACACATAAACTTTGAATGATGTACCTTTTAAAAATAACTACTTACTTAATAATTCATTGATGGAAAATGATAATTACTGATAACAAGATTGTAACCGTGTATTTAATAGCTGTAAACGCACAAATATTAAATGATTGGTGTGTGCTAAAAGATTTACAGCGGTCAACTAATGTCTCATAAGGTAGTAATACCTTCCCTTCAAATTAAACACGGTATCCTTCATAAGAACCATTGTTTTCGACATTGATTCATCCTTTTCGGTAAATTAAAAGAATTATATTAATTGTTGTACATCTTGTTTAAGAGTAAGAGTGCATATTGTAGTCCAATATCTGTCCTAGACGGTTCAATACAAAAACATGTTTAATAATAACGTAATGCCTTTGGTCCAAACACAAAATGACATTTGTATGGTAGCGATTGATATTTCAGTTCTACTTTAACTATTAGTATGTAGGCATAATTTCGACTGTATTTTATTCAGAGTTAGAGCTATGGGTTTGATAGCAGTCATTAATTTCATAAAGCATGTGTCAACATTTTTTGAGAGACTGCTTTATCACACTCGGATTTTTAAAAGCTCGCTAAAATTAAAATTCCTCGCTTAACAGGTTATTTATTTCTTCCTGTAGCCAGTGACACAACGAATAAAAAAGCAAAAGTAAAACAAAAACGATTATTTATTTTGCAGACAGAACTAATGATGATGACTGTTGATTTTCTTTCCTCAGTCTGCAAGTATATGATTGGTGGAAGCTGCAAAAGGAGTGCCTTCAACTTAACATCATTGACAGGTAACACCCATGAAAGTATGAAAGGAAGTAGCAGACAGAGTATGCAAGGTAGTAACAGACAGAGTATGCAAGGCAGTAACAGACAAAGTATGCAAGGCAGTAACAGACAGAGTATGCAAGGCAGTAACAGACAAAGTATGCAAGGCAGTAACAGACAGAGTATGCAATGTAGTAACAGACAGAGTATGCAAGGTAGTAACAGACAGAGTATGCAATGTAGTAACAGACAGAGTATGCAAGGTAGTAACAGACAGAGTATGCAAGGAAGTAGCAGACAGGGTATGCAAGGCAGTAACAGACAGAGTATGCAATGTAGTAACAGACATAGTATGCAAGATAGTAACAGACAGAGTATGCAAGGCAGTAACAGACAAAGTATGCAAGGCAGTAACAGACAGAGTATGCAAGGAAGTAGCAGACAGAGTATGCAAGGCCGTAACAGAGTATGCAAGGTAGTGACAGACAGAGTATGCAAGGCAGTAACAGACAGAGTATGTAAGACAGTAACAGACAGAGTATGCAAGGCAGTAACAGACAGAGTATGCAAGGCAGTAACAGAGTATGCAAGGCAGTAACAGACAGAGTATGCAAGGCAGTAATATACATAGTATGCAAGGAAGTAGCAGACAGAGTATACAAGGCAGTAACAGACAGAGTCTGAAAGGTCGTATATTCAATATCAAAATATAGGATCGGACTGGAAGATGGTAAACATCTTATGAAAGTCCTTCTCACTTGTTTAGTCTGTACAGAAGTTAAGCGTATCATGGCGTTTCAGTTAATATTAAATTGTAAATGGAAAAAAAACTAATTAAATCAGAAAATGTACAAATAATGATTGTTTGAGAATGTGTATTAAAGTTGGAAACAAACTATGGAAGGAGGACGAGTATGACTTAAGGTATGTTGAGCGACATTATGAAAGAAAAAAAGTATAGTAGACTGGATTGTGCGAACTAGAATCTGTTTGTTTTCCGTATAAAGATGATCTGCACGTATTTGAAAATGGACCTGTTGGATTCTGGACTAAAAGTCTGGTCACAAAACAAGATGTCATTTAGAGCGGGTGTGGTAATTTCTGAGATGTTCTCAAGTAGCTGCAGCCTGGGAGCCGAGAAACGTGTCCATTTAATATAGGAATGACTGTTTTCTACCTCGCCACATATGATACAGTACGGACTGTTCACAATGTTTTAGCACACTACAAGCCGCGTATGAAGCACTTTGAGGGTTTTATTTCCATAATAATAATGAGCAGGTACATGCGGAATATCTTTATCTAAGTATGATGAATAATGAAATCAAGCCTGCTGTTTGGAAACTAAGCCTGCTGTTTGGAAATCAAGCCTGCTGTTTGGAAACTAAGGAGGACATTAAAACAACGGACTACAGACAGAAAAAAAAGAGTTAAAGTGATACAACGTGCGAGCGGGAACGTGCTGGTGATGATCTGCGTTGCGTAACCAGTAGGTATTCCAGTTTCCGACAGTTTATGGAACTAAATCACAAAGATATTCTGGAACTAGATGATTTTTTACTTTAAGGAATTGAATTGATTTATGTTCTTTACAACGATTTTCAATTGTGTCCCTTACGACTCCTTTCATAAGTTTAGAGATAAATACAAGTTTAGTGGCGCCTGTCGTGATTATTTCAGCTTCTTGTTGGATCTTGTTTTTCTTGCTGTTATCAAAACGTTTGTCACCGTATTCTAGAATGGGGCATATTAAACGAAATGAAAATTGTATCAAGTGATATTCGATCCAAAAACGTATAATAATTTACGCATCATATTTATTCTCTTCCAACATTTTGTTTTGAATATAGTTGATATGAGCACCCCATCGAAGATCTTTGGAAAGAAACATTCCCTGGAGGCACACAAGTATGGCACTTCATGACGTTAGTGTCAACTGGACGCACATCAGCATGGCACTGCATGAAGTCAGTGTCAAATGGACACACACACCAGTGCCGCACTACAGGACGTCAGTGTCAACCGGACGCACACCAGTTCCGCACTACCGGCAGTCAGTGTCAACCGGACGCACACCAGTTCCGCACTAAAGGCCGCCAGTGTCAACCGGACACAAACCAGAACCGCACTACAGGCCGTCGGTGTTAACCGGGCGCAAACCAGAACCGCACTACAGGCCGCCAGTGTCAACCGGACGCACACCAGTAATGCACTACAGGCCGCCAGTGGCAACCGGACGCCGTCAGTGTCCACCGGACGCACACACCAGTGCCGCACTACATGCCATCAGTGTCAACCGGACGCACACCAGTGCCGCACTCCAGCCGTCAGTGTCAACCGGACGCACATCAGTATCGTAATACAGGACGTCAGTATCCACTGGACGCACACGAGTACCCCACTACAGGCCGTCAGTGTCAACTGGACACACACCAGTGCCGCACTTTAGGCCGTCAGTGTCAACCGGCCACACACCAGTGCCGCACTACAGGCCGTCAGTGTCAATCGGACGCACATCAGTGATGCACTGTAGGACGTCAGTGTCAACCGAACGCACACCAGTACCGCACAACAGGACGTCAGTGTCAACCGGACGCACATCAGTACAGCCCTACAGGTCGTCAGTGTAAACCGAACGCAAACAGAAACGGCACTACCGGCTATCAGTGTCAACCGGGCGCAAACAAGTACAATATTTCAATACGGCAGTGTAAATCAGAGGCACACCGGCACGGCACTACAGGACGTCAGTGTCAACCGGACGCACATCAGTACCCTACTACAGGAGGTCATTGTCAACCGGACGCTTATCAGTACCGCAATACAGGACATCAGTGTAAACAGGACGCAAACAGGAACGGCACTACAGGCCGTCAGTGACAACCGGGCGCACACTTCAATACGGCAGTGTTAATTAGAGGCACACCGGCTCGGCACTACAGGACGTCAGTGTCAACCGGACGCACACCAGTGGGGCACTTCATGCCGTCAGTGTCAACCGGACGCACATCAGTACCGTAATACAGGACGTCAGTATCCACTGGACGCACACAAGTACCCCACTACAGGCCGTCAGTGTCAACCGGACACACATCAGTGCCGCACTTCAGGCCGTCAGTGTCAACCGGCCACACACCAATGCCGCACCACAGGCCGTCAGTGTCAATCGTACGCACATCAGTGATGCACTGTAGGACGTCAGTGTCAACCGAACGCACACCAGTACCGCACAACAGGACGTCAGTGTCAACCGAACGCACATCAGTACAGCCCTACAGGTCGTCAGTGTAAACCGAACGCAAACAGGAACGGCACTACCGGCTATCAGTGTCAACCGGGCGCAAACAAGTACAATATTTCACTACGGCAGTGTTAATCAGAGGCACACCGGCACGGCACTACAGGACGTCAGTGTCAACCGGACGCACATCAGTACCCCACTACAGGAGGTCATTGTCAACCGGACGCTTATCAGTACCGCAATACAGGACATCAGTGTAAACAGGACGCAAACAGGAACGGCACTACAGGCCGTCAGTGTCAACCGGGCGCACACTTCAATACGGCAGTGTTAATCAGAGGCACACCGGCTCGGCACTACAGGACGTCAGTGTCAACCGGACGCACACCAAAGGGGCATTTAATGCCGTCAGTGTTAACCGGACGGAACTACACGACGTCAATGTCAACCGGAAGCCGTACAGGAGGTCATTGTCAACCGGACGCTCATCAGTACCGCACTACAGGACGTCAGTGTAAACAGGACGCAAACAGGAACGGCACTACAGGCCGTCAGTGACAACCGGGCGCACACTTCAATACGGCAGTGTTAATAAGAGGCACACCGGCTCGGCACTACAGGACGTCAGTGTCAACCGGACGCACACCAGTGGGGCACTTCATGCCGTCAGTGTTAACCGGACGGAACTACACGACGTCAATGTCAACCGGAAGCGCAGCAATAAGGCACTACATTACGTCAGTGTCAACAGTGTCACACCAGTACGGCACTTCAGGACGTCAATGGCAACCGGTCTCAAACAAGTGCGGCACTCAAGGTCGTCATTATCAACCGGACGCACACCTGTACGTGCACTAATGTCTTTCTGAAATGTGTACTCTAATTGCTATCCCTGTTTATCAATCAAATTAATATAAACACTAATATGTTAATCTAGTGAATTGATAGAAAAAACTGCAGTTTTAAAATAGCTTCCAATACATCAACTAAATATTTATATGTTTACCTGCATCAAACCACTGTCACAACCCCCACCCCCCCCATGTTTTATATAGTTAAACATTTAAACATAGCATAAAATAGCGTCTACGTATATGAATGTAGTCAATGTACCATTGTTTAAGCTTATACGAGTTATAATTAATAAGTAAAATCCTTTCGTACCACCTAATTTTAAACCATTTAAGGAGACTCGTAAATTTACATGACACATGTGTTATACAATTTCGTCCTCTTGACAGCATCCAGCTTGTCATTTTGAGTGAATATTTGGAGGTATGTTTTTGCTCCAACATCCAACGATGCGGTTATCAGTGTGACTTGCTTTTACAAAGGAAATAATTAAATGGCGTTTAAAGTATGACCTAGTGCTCTAGAAAAAGAATGCTGTCACATGAGCTTCGCCATATGGGTTCTTTAAACAGAGACAGACGTCGGATGTTTTTCTTCCGAAAATACTTTATCATAATTTGCAGACCATATCATATACTCGTCATTCTGTTTTAAAACCTATAGACATAGTAAGACCAATTTAGCATCAATTAAGGGACTTGTAAGTTAAATACATTTGTATTACAATCGATCAAATCCGATCGAAACAATTCAAACTACAAAATATTGCTGGATTTTATAATTTAGTATTATGTTGAGAAAAAAATTGTCTGAAATGTTTTTACCAAATTTTAAGGTTTATTTATCTGAAAAATGTTGACATTCAAACAAGAAAATAAATGAAATTCATCACCTGAACGATACCCACTACACAAGTGAAATATTCAGCTATCAATTATCTCAATATTTTGACCACAACCTACTTCAATAGGGTATTAGTGATTCATTACCTTGAATTACCTGCTCGGGTAGTTCTATTACCTTGAATTACCCGCTCGGGTAGTTCTATTACCTTGAATTACCCGCTCGGGTAGCTCTATTACCTTGAATTACCCGCTCGGGTAGCTCTATTACCTTGAATTACCCGCTCGGGTAGCTCTATTACCTTGAATTACCCGCTCGGGTAGCTCTATTACCTTGAATTACCCGCTCGGGTAGCTCTATTACCTTGAATTACCCGCTCGGGTAGCTCTATTACCTTGAATTACCCGCTCGGGTAGCTCTATTACCTTGAATTACCTGCTCGGGTAGCTCTATTTTGTTAACCTAAATGTTCACCGAAAAATTTACCGAGACCCTTATATAAGAAGCATTTAATCAGTGATTGAATGTAAAACATTGTTAAACATATAACTTATTCAATTAAACCTCATTTAATTACATATCATATCAAAACATTGTTAGCAAAATACAGCATGTTCTTTCAAGTTATTGAATGTATATATATAAAAAATAGGCACGAATCTAGGGCTCGCTTCTATAAACTATTTAAGTCGTTACTTCAATAATCTTAAATCTTAGAACGTCAAGAATGGCAAAACATAGATTGTTCTTATTTGCTCAACTTTGTGTTGATTTTCAATTCTAGCTGAAGTTCGATTTACACAAATTGTTGGCAAAATATACTGAAACTACAACACAATCATAAGTCCAATTTACGACTAAAATCGAACTAAATTAAGTCTACTCAGATCTTGATTGAAACAGCTCCCGTGGTGGAGTAATATTGCGCGACCTAAGGACCATACTATTATTACGCGCAAGAACGAGTGAATATTTTTCATATACAATATATACCAATTTATTACAAAAACGTCAGACAGATATAAATAATATTTAACATTTTTCAGGAAAACGGGTTTTTTCATACACAAAACGTCCTTTTCGTGGCTTAAAAATGTCGAAAATCAGTGGGAAAACCAAACGGATTGTTTATTTTCTAGGACTGGCACTGGAGCGAATCATTCCGTAATTGTATTTATGAAGATAAACATGTATTCTGTTTTCATGATTGTTGGGATCCTCATGAACCCCCATTTAAATAACTGATTGTTCACTAATTCATCGAAATTTCTCTCTTTAAGTAGTTCCGCGTCCGACATCAGCAAATGATATCGGACACTTGTTAACGACAGAAATATATAGGGAATTGATATTGTGTATGTAATAATTCAAGGTATTGCAGATGTTAGTATTTATTTTCAGATCCTTAAAATAGATTCCCTTTGTAAACGGCAAATTCAATATGCAGTTATTTTAACGGGTTTAACATTACACTCATTGTGTTTGCTAACTACAGTGCACTCACAACAAAAGCCAAAACTTCATCTCACCGTTCTACAACTGTTTGCAATTTCTTAAATAAGGCACCGAGAGATCGTCGAAGTTTTGACTTGCTTGGTTTAATTGTGTCATTGTTTGAGGTTTCTCTAGAAGCAGAACGCCTTAGCCTTAAGTTACTCCCGTCTATGTCCAGCCTTTCTCCATACAGGGCGGGAAAACACTTGAAAACGTCTCTGAATACCTCCGCCACTTGGTCAAAACTCTTAGCAGATGTTTCATGGTACTTGGCCTCCCAGTCTATTGTCACAATTGAGTCTACAACTTCCGGTGCGATTTCTCTCTGTTCTATGAGGTCCGTCTTGTTTCCAATCACTATCATTGGAACATCCGGTCCTCTCAGTTCTATGATTTGCTGTCGAAGACGTGTTATTCTATCAAATGAGGGCCAGTCCGTCACAGAAAAAACTAACAGAAACACATCGCCTTCGCCAATTGAGAGTCTCATCATTTCAGGAAAGTTATACGACCCTGATGTATCTGTTATCTCCAGCAAAAAGCCATCACCTTGGTAGAAGAGCTGCTCCTCTATGGTTTCTCGGTACTCAGACGGGAAGTTGCGTGAGAGCGCCTGCTGGACAACAGCGCTCTTGCCAACCTGAGAGGCTCCAAGCACAACCAGCTTCACGTGTTGTTCAACATGACGGTGAGTTCCGCTCCCTGTAAATCTGAAAACGGTAATGAGATTATTTTTGGTTTTTGTAGGAGATTATATTTTATACAAAAACAAGACTAAACTCATTGTCAAATTGATTACTTGTATTAAAGATATATATCTTGAAAAAAGTTATGCGGACACAAATAAGACAAACAAAATAAGTATGTGCACGAATGTTTAAAAACTGTACCAGTATGTTAGATCGCCTTTTATGTTTACTATACTTATATGAAATTAATCTTACAGTTGTTAAGTCTTTACAAGTAATATTACTGCAAGTTAACTATCACAATAGCTAAAACTTACAGATGCATTTTACACAGTTTTATCTGTACGAGAATAAAGTCCAAGTTGTTCCTAATCTTGTGTTCTAATGATTTCTGTGGAGTGGGTATGATACGGTGTATATATACCATGTGTGCAATAAGTATCTAGACACAAAGTCCTCTTAGCAAAATTAAGTACCTTCTACAATAGAAAGATCGGTCACTCACTTTGAGTTGTTTTCAAAAGAGGACAACGACCCGCAAATAACCCTCAATTGTCAATACGATATTGGTAAACAGAGGTCGGTAACACTTGTGTAATCCTTCCCTGTTTCACTAGTCGTTCGTTGACATTTCATTATAAGTAAGGTGCTATTATTTTATAGTTAGATCATGAATTTACATTTGATGATTCAATAGTGACATTTGTGCTATAGTCAGCCTTGAAAGATATAAAAATGTTTTATATGCCATAATAAGATATTTAAGTATATTTATCAGTTCAAATACTATATATATAATAAACCAAGAACGTGAAACATTGGAGCTGATAATTAATTAAACAGAATTTCACAGGATATTGAATTATATTTCCTGCTTGATTTTGTATCCTTAAATTGATTAATTATAAAAGTTAGCTTATAGAAAAGTCATGTGCATTAAAGTGTGTACCATCATTAATCGATGTGAAACTTTGTTATAAGTGTCACGTGTAAAACAATGCCATCTTTTAATACATTTACATAAAACCGAGTCGATATTACATCCAGTTTATAATGACGAGATTATAAAAAGACACCGTTAGTATCACTGTAATTAAATATACAAGAAATGTATTTTAGAACTAATTAAAACAGAAATATTGACAACATAATAACCTCATTAACACAAAACAGTTCATTGTCAAGTGAGAAAAGTTGCAATAGCTCTGTACATGTATATACATAAGATAGCTCATCACTTGGATTCTTCTATCAGACCTTATTGAATATCAACGGATCAGCATACATATTGGTACATCAATGTGATAAATACTTTCTAATTATATATTCATCTATGACACATGGACATTATTTATAAAAGAAACGTACAAAGTAAAGGTGTCAATAAAGTCCCCATCGGTTGAACAAACAACAACATTAAAATATGTTTAATTATAATGATAATAAAAACATGAAAAACATACAATAAGTATAGTTGGGAACTATCAATTGTATGTTTCAATTCTCCATAGTTTATTAACTAGTTCGGTTTTACTTATGAAGAACTGCAACAAGTTTGCTTTAGTAACAAATATCTTTATAGCTTAAAATATTTTAAACTTCACAATCAAAAATAAAGTAGGTATTGTTCGCTCTTCATTAAATATGATCACAATGCTTATTTAGCGGTTACTAAAGTAAAAAAATGGTTTGAATTATCTTCCAGCTTCAACACCAGTTACTGTAGTGACAATTCAGGTTTGGAGTGTCGATCCGCTGTTACTTATAAAGTCGTTACAGTAGTGACAATTCAGGCTGGGACTGTCTATCCGCTGTCACTTATATAGTCGTTACTGTAGTGACAATTCAGCCTGGGAGTGTCTATCCGCTGTCACTTATATAGTCGTTACCGTAGTGACAATTCAGGTTTGGAGTGTGGATCCGCTGTAACTTTTATAGTCGTTACAGTAGTGACAATTCAGGTTAGGAGTGTCGATCCGCTGTTACTTTTATTGTCGTTACTGTAGTGACAATTCAGAATGGGACCGTCTATCCGCTGATACTTAAATAGTCGTTACTGTAGTGACAATTCCGGTTGGGAGATTCTATCCGCTGATACTTATTACCTAGTCGTTACTGTAGTGACAATTCAGGCGGGGAGTGTCGATCCGCTGTTACTTATATAGTCGTTACTGTAGTGACAATTCAGGTTAGGAGTGTTGATCCGCTGTTACTTATATTGTCGTTAATTCAATGACAATTCAGGTTGGGAGTGTCGATCCGCTGTTACTTATATAGTCGTTACTGTAATGACAATTCAGGTTAGGAGTGTCGATCCGCTGTTACTGTTATTGTCGTTACTGTAGTGACAATTCAGACTGGGACAGTCTTTCCGCTGTTACCTTTATAGTCGTTACTGTAGTGACATTTCAGGTTGGGAGTATTCATCCGCTATTACTTATATAGTCGTTACCGTAGTGACAATTCAGACTGGGACTGTCTAATATCAAGTCGTTACTGTAGTGACACTTCAGGTTAGGAGTGTCTATCCGCTGTTACTTATATAGTCGTTAATGTAGTGACAATTCAGGTTGGGAGTATCTATCCGCTTTTACTTTTATAGTCCGTACCGTCAATTCAGGTAGGGAGTTTCTATCCGCTATTACTTATATATATATAGTCGTTACTGTAGTTTCAATTCAGGCTGGGAGTGTCTATCCGCTGATAATTATTATCTAGTCGTTACTGTAGTGACAATTCAGGCCTGGAGTGTCTATCCATTGTTAATTATATAGTCGTTACCGTCGTGACAATTCAGGTTTGGAGTGTCTATCCGCTAATTCTTATATAGTCGTTACTGTAGTGACAATTCAGTTTGGGAGTATTTATCCGTTGATACTTATATAGTCGTTACCGTAATGACAATTCAGGTTGGGAGTTTCTATCCGCTAATACTTATACATTCGTTACTGTCGTGACAATTCATGTTGGGAGTATCTTTCCGCTCATACTTATATAGTCGTTACCGTCAATTCAGGTTGGGACCGTCTATCCGCTAATACTATATATATAGTCGTTACCGTAGTGAAAATTAAAGTTGGGAGTGTCTATCCGCTGATACTTATCTAGTCGTTACTGTAGTGACAATTCAGGTTTAAAGGGTCTCTGTGCTGATACTTATATAGTCAGTCGTTACTGAAGTGACAATTCAGGCTAGGGGGTTCTATCCGCTAATACTTATATAGTCGTTACTGTAGTGACAATTCAGGTTGGGAGTTTCTATCCGATAATACTTATACAGTCGTTACTGTCGTGACAATTCAGGTTGGGAGTATCTATCCGCTCATACTTATATAGGGGTTACCGTCAATTCAGGTTTGGAGTGTCTATCCGCTCATACTTATATATATAGTCGTTACTGTAGTGACAATTAAAGTTGGTAGTGTCTATCCGCTGATACTTATCTAATCGTTACTCTAGTGACCATTCTGGTTTAAAGTGTCTTTGTGCTGATACTTATATAGACAGTCGTTACTGAAGTGACAATTCATGCTTGGAGTTTCTATCCGCATATACTAAAATAGTCGTTACTGTAGTGACAATTCAGGTTTAAAATGTCTCTGTGCAGATACTTATATAGTCGTTACTGAAGTGACAATTCAGGCTGGGAGTTTCTATCCGCTAATACTTAAATAGTCGTTACTGTAGTGACAATTCAGGTTGAATGTGTCTCGGTGCTGATACTTATATAGTCGTTACTGAAGTGACATTTCAGGCTGGGAATTCTATTTGCTAATACTTATATAGTCGTTACTGAAGTGACAATTCAGGTTGGGAGTGTCGATCCGCTGTTACTTATATAGTTGTTATTTTAGTGACAATTCAGGCTGGGAGTGTATATCCGCTGATACTTATATAGTCGTTACTGTAGTAACCAATTCAGGTTTGGAGTGTCTATCCGCTGTTACTTATATAGTCGTTACTGTAGTGACAATTCAGGTCGTGAGTGTCATCCGCTGATACTTATATAGTCGTTACTGTAGTGACAGTTCAGGCTGGGAGTATCTTACCGCTGATACTTATTATCTAGTCGTTACTGTAGTGACATTTGGTTTAAACAATATTTATTTCGATATATTATTTACAATTAGTTTAGTTTATCAAATCTGAGCATAATCAACGTTAACAAAGACCAAATATGTATTGCATTTAAACAAAGAACATGTAAATTATGCACAAAACAATAGTGTAAACAGAATTGAGAAGAAAGCCTTAAGGCTTATACTATGTCTCGCTTCTGAGTGACATTTCAGGCTGGGAGTGTCTATCCGCTAATACTTATTATCAGTCGTTACTGTAGTGACATTTCAGGCTGGGACTGTCTTTCCGTTGGTACTTATATAGTCGTTACTGTAGTGACATTTCAGGCTGGGACTGTCTTTCCGTTGGTACTTACTATCTAGTCGTTACTGTAGTAACAATTCATGGTGGGAGTGTCTATCCGCTGATACTTACTATCTAGTCGTTACTGTAGTAATAATTCATGCTGGGAGTGTCTATCCGCTGATACTTATTATCTAGTCGTTACTGTAGTAACAATTCATGCTGGGAGTGTCTATCCGCTGATACTTATTATCTAGTCGTTACTGTAGTAACAATTCATGCTGGGAGTGTCTATCCGCTGATACTTATTATCTAGTCGTTACTGTAGTGACTATTCATGCTGGGAGTGTCTATCCGCTGATACTTACTATCTAGTCGTTACTGTAGTAACAATTCATGCTGGGAGTGTCTATCCGCTGATACTTACTATCTAGTCGTTGCTGTAGTGACAATTCATGGTGGGAGTGTCTATCCGCTGATACTTACTATCTAGTCGTTACTGTAGTAACAATTCATGGTGGGAGTGTCTATCCGCTGATACTTACTATCTAGTCGTTACTGTAGTAACAATTCTTGCTGGGAGTGTCTATCCGCTGATACTTATTATCTAGTCGTTACTGTAGTAACAATTCATGGTGGGAGTGTCTATCCGCTGATACTTACTATCTAGTCGTTGCTGTAGTGACAATTCATGCTGGGAGTGTCTATCCGCTGATACTTACTATCTAGTCGTTACTGTAGTAACAATTCATGGTGGGAGTGTCTATCCGCTGATACTTACTATCTAGTCGTTACTGTAGTAACAATTCATGGTGGGAGTGTCTATCCGCTGATACTTACTATCTAGTCGTTACTGTAGTAACAATTCATGGTGGGAGTGTCTATCCGCTGATACTTACTATCTAGTCGTTGCTGTAGTGACAATTCATGGTGGGAGTGTCTATCCGCTGATACTTACTATCTAGTCGTTACTGTAGTAGCAATTCATGCTGGGAGTGTCTATCCGCTGATACTTATTATCTAGTCGTTACTGTAGTGATGTTCATGGTGGGAGTGTCTATCCGCTGATACTTACTATCTAGTCGTTACTGTAGTGACATTTCAGGCTGGGAGTGTCTAACCGCTGTTTCTTATTATCTAGTCGTTACTGTAGTGACATTTCAGGCTGGGAGTGTCTATCCGCTGATACTTATTATCTAGTCGTTACTGTAGTGACATTTTAGGCTGGGAGTGTCTATTCCCTGATACTTATTATCTAGTCGTTACTGTAGTGACATTTCGGGCACGGCATTTACCTCATGTTTGATATAATACTATTATATTTTATATTATTTTAATACTGCTCAATAAAAATCAATTCATTTTATTAAAGAAAAAAGTCACCGGCCCAAGATATCTACATCAATCATTGCATTTGTATCATTTTCAACAGATTATATGTATGCATATTTTTCTTCAATCATAGTATTATATTCTCTTTTATTCCACTTCTCAGTGATTTGACATAATTATTATATAAGTGACATGGCATACAGTGTAGTTAATAATATAAATAAGACAGGTTCAGAAAATACATTACATATACAGATTTTATAGTTGTATGATTATTTACAAATGATTGGTTATAATGATTGAACCAATCTTTCAAATTTTGCTTTCAATATGTACAGGCATGCATACTATATATTTACCCGTCATATAAGTAAGAGCTTATCGAAAACGAAAAATAAGCATTGGTTTAAACATATTTTATTCAACATATCTCAATATACATATAATACACGTTAAATATAATTTAAGTATTTGCATTAATATATTGAATCGGATTGAAACGAAAGCATAGCTTATAAAGTTTCTCTCCGTGAGAATTAAGTTACACGTTATGCAGAGTAATGAGAAGGTTAGACAATTTTAATTACATGTATATATGTTGTTAATGAAAACATGCAGAATATTATCTTAAGAGAACGAAAGAAAGCGTTTGAAATAGTGTATAAAAATGATGATTTGGGTAACAAAAAAAGATGGATGGATGAAAAAAAGTAGACAGAGCGAGAGTATATGTAAGTTTGATGATAGTTAGATTGATGATAGTTGGGTACCTGTACCGTTTGGTAGAAAGGGTCAAGTCTGGGAATATAGCATAATCAGAAGCGTTTCGAGTTTTGTAAGAAGTTATAAGCAAAACTGAAGATTTTTGAGTTGCTCTCGTTGTTAAGGGTAGGATCACCGTTGAGAATGATATCAATGTCAACACGTGTGATTCTAGACATATCACGAATTAAGGTTTGTCGAATATCCGTATACAAGGGACAATGCAGGAAGAAGTGAGTGCTACTTTCAACTTCACCACATTCGCATAGAGCAGAAATTATTATGTTTTTGCAAAAGAGGTGATAGTTAAGGGCACTACAACTAGTACGCAGTCGAGCGTGGAGTACCTGCAAGCGACGGCTACCGTTGTAATAGTATGGAGGGCAGACTGAAGATTGATTTGAAATAGATCTCTTGAAAGAAGCAATAGAAGGGCTGTCCCGCACATCCCGAGAAAGTTCATTCCATGCACGTACAGAAGAAGGAAGGAAAGAGGAAAAGTAAGAACTAGTACGTGACATAACCGTTCTTGTATTAGATGCATTGCGTAGTGGATAATTATGAGAACCAACAGTTTGGGGTGTAAGGGATGATAAATACTCAGGTACAAGGCCGTTGTCCAGTTTATAGAAGAGACATAGTTTGTGATTGAGTCGTCTTTCTGAAAGAGTAGGCCAGCTCAGTTCCTTGTGAAGAACGGAAATAGATACTAGCTTTGTAGCCCCACAGACGATTCTACCGGCCTCATTTTGAATCTTTTGAAGTTCATTTTTTTCGTAGTCTGTACAATTATCCCACACTGTATCAGCATATTCAAGAATTGGGCGAATGTATGAAAAATAGATAATTTCTAGACATTTTCTGTCCAAACGGAATTTTAGCTTTCGCATGATGCATATGCGTTTGAGGGCCTTACTTCTAATGTACTCAAAGTGCTCGTGCCATGTACAGTCACTGGAGAGGACCTAACCAAGATGTTTGTGCGAGTTAGTTTCTGAAATTTGTTGACCATACATAGTTAACTCGGGGTAGAAACGAGGTTGTCGTTTTCGGGAAAACAAAATTGACATAGTTTTTGCAGGGTTAAAGGTTACTAACCATTTATCAGCCCAACTACTTATGCTATGAATATCCCTCTGGATTATTTCAGTGGCCCTCAGGGGCTCATCAACCAGAATGTACAGACTGGTATCGTCTGCGAATAACCTAATATTACTACCAATATTAACAACAATGTCATTTATGAATATAAGAAATAAAAGGGGACCTAGAATGGAACCTTGCGGAACACCGGCCTCAAGTTGGGCCCAACTAGACATGGAGCCAGGGAGAACTACGCGTTGCCTACGATTACTGAGATAGTCACGGAACCACGATAGTAAGTTGCCATGGACACCTGTTTCTTGAAGCTTCACAAGCAAACCCTTGTGCCAAACTTTATCAAACGCCTTGCTAATATCAAAAAATACTGTTCGAACTTCAAGGCCATCATCTAATGCCTTGCAAAAAGTGTTGTAAAGGAAAGTAAGTTGATTAACAGTGGAGTCACCTGGCCGAAAGCCTGACTGAAACGAGGTTAAAAAGTTTATATCACGAAGATGGTTAAAAATATGTTTATATACTGCCCGCTCGAACACTTTTTCCATTGTATTAAGTAGGGAAATAGGACGATAGTTTACAGGAAGTGTCGGATCTCCCTTTTTGAAAACTGCACATACATTGGCATCTTTCCACCTCTTGGGAAACTGACCGGTAGAAAGAGATGTATTAAAAAGGGCACACAGCGGGCGAGCTAAACAGTGCGAGCATTCTTTTAGTATTCGGTTGCTTATTCCATCAGGACCTGAGGCTTTGTTTATGGGGAGGGAGGTTAAAATGTCGGTGATATCACTTGGTAGCAAAGTTATATTATCAAGATTATTATTACCGTAGCGATTGTTTACCGGCGGAATGACATGACCACTATCGTCTAATAAAGATTGGTTTCTAAAATGTGTATTGATCAGTTCAGCTTTATCAGCGTCATCTAGACACAGTTCTCCGTTAGTGGGATCTTGAATTGCATTGATACATGGCTTAGATTGAGGATTAAGAAAAGATTTTAAAATCGTCCACCAGCCTTTAGATTGGACAGACCCAGAACAAATCTTTTCAGAAAGATTAGAATAGTAAGTTTCCTTTGCACTCCGAATGGCCAGAGTGGTTTCGTTTCGAAAACTTCGAAACTTATCCCAAAGTAGAGTTGAGTTTTTACTCTTAGCATTTTTATAGTACCGTTTACGCTTGCGAATGAGATTTTTTAAATGCAAAGTCATCCAGGGAACGTCGTCTGGTCGAATAACGACTGTTTTAGTTGGGATACATCTTTTGGCGTGATTCAAAATTGCGTTAGTTACATTGTCAGTGTATGTATTAATATTTGCATCAGAAAGAGAGTCCCATTCAGTATTGTCGAGACGACCTCGTAGCTCCTCGTAGTTACCCCTGTCGTAAAACCATACTTGCCTCGGAAACGAGGTTGTCTTACACTTAGCGAATTTAAGTATTCCAAATATAGGACAATGGTACCGAATATTGGATGGGAGAAAAGGATCCCCAACACCCGAAGATATTAAGCTATTAGTGTTTGAAGCGAAGATCAGATCTAGTGTGGATGAGGTATTTTCAGTAAAGTGGGTCGGCTCGGTTATAACTTGCGAAAGTCCATAGACAGAACATAAGGTTTGAATACGCCTGGAATAACTTGAGTTGCTTGAGTTGTAATTAAAATCACCAGTTATTATGACATCACTGATTCCTGTATCAATGGCAAGTCCCACAGAGTCCTCTATAGAATCACAATACGCGCTAGATGAGTTTGGTGGTCTGTAAAATGTCCCAAATAGTAAACGCTTACGGATTTTCAAAGTAATTTCGACCCATATGCTTTCCAGGCAATTGATTTCTAAGTCTAGGCGGCGAGTGAAGTGTATACTATCCTTGATAAATACACAAACACCACCATGACTGTCGCCTGGTCTATCACGTCTCTCGACCGTGTGATAACCAATGAAAGATATATCTTCGCAAGAGATTGATTCATTAAGCCATGTTTCAGAAAAAGCTATAATATCAAATCCATTCAGTTCAGAGAAAAGTATATCAACCTTGTTTTGCAGGCTTTGTACATTGTAATGGATAAATGAGACGTGATGTTGTGACAAGAGGAAATTTGATAAATCTGAACTGAATTCTGTTGAACATGATGAAAATGAATCGGGACCAGGATTACGGTGAACATCACCAGATAACAATATGAGCTGGACAATCCATAATTCAAATACAATGGCAGAGAAAACTGAGTAGACGGCTACAAACCATAACCCGTTACAACGGAGTTTTATTACATTAGGCTGGATCTTTTTTCCAGTGGTTGGCGTTGAGTATGAAACGTGGTATGCCTTTAGAGAAAACAGGGCTAAGACGTTGAATAGGATTGGGATGGAAAATATTAAAACTATACTGATTTTCCAATATTCCCCGACGTATAACTTTGTCAAACCGGCTACCGACGACCAATTATTACACAGTGCGTTCATGAAACAGAATGGATAAGAAACAGAAACAAAGTCACCGCCGATATCCGGTTGACGACATTAAATGTCACTGGCGAGTACCCATATATTATCATAAGGCAAGGAGTATGAAGACCAAAGTGTGAAGAAAAGAAAAGTTTACAGAATGATGGAGATCTAGAAATGTGAAAAGTAAGAATAAACAAAAAAAAGTGATGTGTCATGTGGAAGAACCTAAGAGCGTAATAAAACCTTGGTCCTTAAAAATGATGATTAATAACAAATTTCTGAAAAACTGAAGTGTTAACAGATGTTGATGTAAACAACAATAGTATGTACAAAGAATTACATATACCTGTATGCTAAATTAAAAGTTTCAATAATTTGTAACAAAAACAAATGGACTGTATATGCAGTGAGTGATCGGTTCATAGTTAGTTATAGTACAAAGTAGTTACATATGTATATATATATATGTATTAAATAGGCTCTAAACACTTAATAGCTACGACAAAGTAATGATTAAGTGTTGTAACTATACAAATGCGCCCACAACAATAAATTGTTAGATGCGACTCAGTCAACCATTGACCTTGTATAGGCACACACCAACCAACAGATTAGAAGCAATGATGTGCATCCAAATAATATTAGTATATGTTATATACTAACTTGATCAAAGCTTAACAATGATACCATTAATTTGGTACGTTACAATACTGTTTCAATAAATTAAATCATACAGTGAACTCAAATTATGCAGGAAGTTAAAGGCACATATTTTAAAGTTATAGTACACATGTTTTGGTAAGAAGCGATATAAACCAGAAAAGCAAACATTTAAATATATACGGAATTAATTTAATATACTACATGTGTGTTAAATCAATTTGTAAATATACTGTTCCAAAACAAAATTGAAGCAAGAAGTCGGAATATATATGATGTAGGTTATATGCACATCATTAATAACAATACAACAGATGATGGGGTATTCAAAACTATAAACTATGGATTGAAGATATTTAAGTAAAAGCATGCTAAATTGTAAAGATACTACAATGATCATGTTAGTTTGTTCAGTACAAATACTGTTTCAATATTATAACGGGTCATGTTACCGTTAAGTAGTTTAGCACGATTTCATGTACTCAGGTGCTTTTACTGACCAAGTGGTTTAAATAAATAAATCCTCGATTTACGCACCTGTGCTAGTTCATGACCTATGAAAGCCTTACTGTTGAACAGTAAGTACCGTTATTAGTGTTTATCGATATAAAAGTACATGGTAAATTTAATGCAATGTATCTAATATACTTCAGATAAAATAAAACGTAACACTAGAGATGGTTAGTCACTGGGAGCCCGCCGAAAGAACAGAAGCATACGACTGTTGTTGGGGTAATGGGCGAAGCACTGTCGAATTCTCAAACTTAAGAAGGTCGTTCGCTTTCGTGACTCTGTGGACGTTCATGTCGTTGTCACGAAGCAAAATAGTGCCGTCAGACGTCCATGCACTTTGAATTTGACCTTTGCGTGCGAGGAGCCTAGCTTTAAAGAACACGTTGCTTCGCGCTCTAGATAGATCCTCATTAATAAAGACCTTGTTATATAGTTCCTTCCCCTTTGCATTGGCTCGAATATTAAACAGTTTCTGGCGCGAGCGGTAAGACGTGAATTTTACTATGATGTCACGTGGTCTAATCGTACGAGCAGACCGATCAGACCCCTGTGATGACCCAGGTACATATCGTTTTCTGACCCTATGCGACCTGTCGATCTCATCCAAGGAGATTGAGCCTCCCAAGTCCGACACCATAGATATGACTATATCGTCGGTGACTTCCCCAGCGGCCTCCTTTATGCCTGATATACGAAGGCTGTTTCTCCTGCTATATTGCTCGGAGTGGTCGACTCTTGACTCGAGTTCTGATACCCGTACTTTCAGAAAGTTATTTTCCGACTTTATGGTATCAAGCTCCTTGATAAGATTTTGATTGATTTTGCTTACTACCTTTGGAATAAAGGAATCAACCGCAGATTCGACTGCAGTTGTAATAGAACTCTGAATTTCAACAAGAAAAAGAGCCTTTAGATGATTTGATATGACAGTAATGTCATGCTGAGAAAGCTTTATGGAAGGACTGACGTCAGCAGTAGTGTCCGTGGAGTGTTCTGGAATGCTCGAAATGTCAAAAGACTCATGAGGCCTTGACTTTTTATTGTCTGTTGGCAGGTCCATTTCCGATGGAGAAAGTGAAAGGTTACGTTTGGCGGCCGGCCCTGAGCCAACAGGCGTGGGCGTAGACGTACAGTGCTCCATATGTATTCATTTATAAAATTAACAATACGTATGTGTCCCTTTTAAAGTTCTGCAGTATACAATTTGATAGTACTTACATAGAAAACACCAAATGTCCAAAATCATCCATTTGTAAGTCCTCAAATTCACAATTTTCAAACATATACACTTCAAGTAACTTCACAGATTAATAATCACCATTTTTAAGTCCTTAGCTCGACTACAAACTCGAAATTTTATTTATTTTCATGACCGCGAGAAAATACGTCTGACCATCTCAAGATTAATCCGCGGATGCAAAATAAGCATTAAATGGCAGGTTTAAGATGTGTATGTTAGGGTACTTATGCAACAAAATGCAAGCAATATTTTATCATACTTACACACTATTATTTTTTATTGTACAGACTGATAGTGTCGTGAACAAATTTGCATGCTTTTTTAAGAAATATCTTAAAAGTTTTCTCCGGAAGACTGAAAGCAGTGATGAAGTTTGGCTGGAAGAGTGAGCGCATTAGATATTCATTATCCGAATTTACGAGCAACGTATATATGTGCTGACCGCATAACGTTTTAATTTTGTGTAGAAAAGTTTTTCTGAGGCTGCCAGTTTTTGAACAGATGATAATGGTATGCATTATAATATCACTTGTTACAGTTTTGCAGAGTTTACACGTGTGTTCGGGTTGAAATTGTCTGTAAACTAAGGCCTTGGTTGCACTTATGGCGTGAATGATTTCCGTGCGTGACTGTGCATTCAACCAAAGAATGGATGGGTCAATAGACTCATGGACGCTTTGGAATCTTCGGAAATCCTCGTCCGAGTTGGTTCTTCTTCGCCACTGAGTTTTGTGATACAGTGATAAGGTTCGATTGGCTATTTGTTTCCACTTACTTTTACTTGGGAATATGGATGTTTTAAGGTACACATTCAAAGACCCAATCAGTTCGTATTTTTGTAAAAGTGATTTATGTCCGGAATGTAGCCTGTCTGATGTTGAAATCCCTTTGTGACGTATAGGTTTAGTCTATAGTTGAATATTTGACGAGTTAGCAATGAGGTGGGCATAGTACACAGTTTTTGCAGGAGCATGAGTTTACGTTTATGGATGTCATATTCCATTGTGTACCAGCCTAGCATGCTTAGGGCCATATCCGTGCGTGTCGATGTCGGTAAATGTTGAATTCGTTTAGCTGCTAGGCGTTTGAATCTTTCTAATCGCAGCATTGATGTAGCGGAAACGTTGGACCATAATTCTGCGCCGTACAGTGCTGTGGTTATGCTTACTTTTGTCACGAGAGAGGCTATTGTCAAAGGGTTAACATTGCCATCGGATTTTTCAATTGATAGTACACTGAAAAGGGAGGAGTATGCTTTTCGTAGACGATTGTAAATAGTTTCACTGCAACTTAAATTATACCTCAAGTTCACACCGAGGTGTTTAACAGAGTGAACGCTGACCAGTGTTTGTTGCCCAAAGGTTACTGTTATTTCACGAGGAATGTTTTTTTCTGGAATATAACGAGTTGGCATTTACTGAAATTAAATTCATAGCCCCATTTGTTGGCGTATTCAAGGACAACAGCGAGTTGATTTTCAAGAGACACTTTGTTTAGGCAAAGTAGAGTTAGATCATCGGCGAGAGTGGGGTTCCCACAGGGGATATCATGCAGTGTTAAACCATGGCCATTATTTTCAAGGATGTTCAGTATTTCATCAATGAAGAGGAGATAACTCCATGTTGATAATATTCCGCCTTGCCGTACACTTTGAAGAACAGGAAAGGTTTCGGATAGGACTCCATTTGCAAGAACACATCCTTTAAGAGATGAATACATATTAACCATCAGTCTCAGGAAAATGCCTTTTAGACCAAGTGATTTCATTTTCACATTTATGGCACTGTGCCGAACGGAATCAAATGCACCCTTGGTGTCCAGTAGAGCACAGTGAACACTTGATCCGAGCTCCAGTCTATTCGCAACTGCTTCTTGTACGTTGAACGATGTTGTTACGGGCCCGATATGCTTTTGGTATGCATTTTGTTGTTTATTAGGGAAGTCGATGCCACTGTCAGCACACCATGTGTTCAAACGGCTATGGATGACATTTTCAAATAACTTGTATAGCACCGGCAGTAGAGAAATAGGTATGTAGCTACTTGGGGAGGACCTTGGTTTAATGATACCAAGTTTGCATTCTTTCGGAACGTAAGCACATTTGATTATTAGCGTGAATAGTCGTGCAATATATACCCGCAGAGTTTTACCGCCGTATTTTATGTGCCCAGGCGTTACTTTGTCATATCCGGGGGCTTTTCTCATCTTCATTTTTCTGATAGCATTATTTAACTCTTCGATCTGTACGTTTTCTGTTAAATTTGGGTCGAATTCATAGTCGTTCGATTGTATGAATGCATTTACATCAAAATCTAATTTGTTCAGAAATTCGTTGTCGAAATGTGGTGCACTCTTAGGTTTGAAAGTTTGTGAGTAGTAGTCACGAAAAGCATTTGGTATTTGGTGTGGGTGCCTCAATGAGGTACCATTTATAGCTAGCTCATTTATTGGATTCGATCTAGAAGTACGTTTCGTCTTTACTAAATACCAAAATAGACGCATGTCGCACTCCGCAGCCTCGTTTAAGTCATTATAAAACTTTTCATTGCAATTGTATCTAGCAGCCTTTTGGGTGTTGATGAATGCACGTTTTGCCGATTTGTAACTGATATATTGTGGATTTTCACGCTCTCTGGGTTTTTCTGCAGAACACCATTTTTTTCGTTCATCTTTTGTATCATATGTGCGCATTTTACATCACTAGTCCAATAAGGCTTAGCATGCATGTTATATTTTGACATTGGAAAGTTTGATTCAGCACATTCTAACATTGATCTAATTATATGATCATAGAGTAAGTGTATATCAGTATTACACAACCGTATACTATCAAGACTAAGTTTGCACAGTTTGTTATCAAGAGCATTGACATTCATACTGGTCACCGGTCACATGACAGTGGTGAAAGTCACATGATAACTGATTACTGTCAAAGTCACTTGATAACTGTCAATTTCACATGATAACTGATAACTGCCAAAGTCACATGAAAACTGAATACTGATAAAGTCACATGATAACTGATAACCGCCAAAGTCACATGATAACTGTCAAAGTCACACGATAACTGATAACTGCCAAAATCACATGATAACTGATAACTATCAGTCACATCAGAGTCAATGTCAAAGTCAAATGATAACTGATAATTGCCAAAGTCGTACGAAAACTAATAACTGTCAGTCACATGATAACTGTCAAAGTCACATGATAACTGATAACTGCAAAAGCCACATGAAACCGATAACTGTCAAATTCACATGATATCTGATAACTGTCCCATGATTACCGCCAATGTCACATGACTTCATGGTATTATGGGTATTGTTTTCCTTGTGTATATGTGCCTGTCCACCATGTGGTCAAGCTCTGTCCTTGTCCAATCAGATGTGTTACATACGTGAATGTAAGTTTGTAATTGGATGAAAGTAACCATAACATCTAACTAAGACTCCTTGATTTTCAATTTCTACAACCCTTTTCTTACTTCCTATGCGTATCGCTCTTTCCGACGCAAGTGAAGCACTATCATAATTACAGATTTCATTTCATTATCTACATTGTTTTCGTTAAACAGTTTGATAAAAGAATAGTAAGCAACGGCGTCGTCCCTAGTGAGCACAATGACATTTTCATCATTATTAATATAATTAACAATAATGAGCAACAGTGATCGTGATTCGGTAAATAGTTTTATAATATTCTTTTGCTTTAGCCCCTGTAAGAGTTTACCATCAATGCCTTTTTCGTAAGGCTTGAAAGAAACTTTGGTAATTTATTTTAGCAAAAATAGACATACAAACCATTGTTCCTTCCTCGCTTCTTTTAAGTATATCTCTGAACCATTGCTTAGAGACAAAACTCTTTATCTATATTGTCGAATAGCCAGACAAAATCCTGATTGTGACTCGTCAATTAAGCTGTTATAACCATCCCATTCATAAACGTGTGTATTTATTTTACTAGAAAATATATTATACATTGTGATTGTAATTGTAATTCCTCGATAATTTCCAGGAAAATGACTCGTGTGAGTCAGATGGAATTCGGTCTTTACCGCAGCTTTTCCCACTAACTTACTTGCGAAAAGCGTATTAAACTTCAGCGAGTGTTAATTGCTCCTTTACATAAATAGATTCATCACTATCATCATCAATACCACGAATATCATTGGAGTTAATAGGCGGCGCTCGATCTGCGACTACGAAAATAGTACAGTTGGCTCACCTGATTTATGTGAGGATAACAGTGCTTACAACCATTTGTTGGGAAAAACGGCCCATTGACATGCAGTAGGTCATTAGTTACCACGGGGGTTTGACTATATTTGACATTGTCAAAGATATACGTTACGGTAAGTACGAATGCGGTTGATAACTTTTACACGTTGCAATTTAAAAAGGGAAAGACGGCGGGTTTTTTAAAGCATAATTTAATTAATAAATAAGTTTAAAACTATAACAACCCTGTATATTTTTCTTGAAAATAGTGATTTTAATACAGATAGCTGGAGGTTGGTTACATGGTACTATTACAATTCCCTACATGTTTGTCAATCTCCTACGCAGAACTCTATCTTGGAAGTCTTGAAAAAATACCATTATGCTTAATTTTTGTTTTGCAATGTCATTCAAAAGTATTAATTCCAGGTTGTTTCCTCAAAACGTATACTATTTTTCCCATGCATTTACTTATTACAGAAAAGTGTGGTCACAAAGACAAATACACTTGTTACAATATTATCAACAATAATGTCTTTCGAATAAATGTATGCCTAATATCTAAACATTGAAGTACACAAAAACTTCCATTGGTGATCTAGATGTATGTTTTTTTCTTCTATTTTTATCGCACCAACTCAGTTATCAGTCTATAAAGGGTAAATAGTGGCTTGGCAACCAGTACAGTAACTTGAATAGATTTGTTCACTGGTCTAGTGCAATAGAAAAGCTTGATTATTGAACTTGATATTGGTAAAACAACACTAACATTAAATGCACTTAAGAAATATAAATACTAACTTTAACCTTTAGTCTATAAAAAGAAAAAGAAATACCTTCGAAGTGACTTATTTGAATAATTAAGTTCATGAAGTGTAAAATATATTCCATCATTACTAGACACTAATCTACAATGTATAACTATATCAGTCTAAAACAATATCTACATTTTGAAGCAAGATTTCCTCTCCTTGCTTCAGGTGTATAAATTAATTAGGAAATTTTAACAAAATGGAATATAGTTTGAGCAGAATACATGAGAAATGTAAATAATTTACACGAAATGGCAAGGATCATTTAAGCGCAGATTCTTAGGAAACTGTTCCTGTGCTTGATCGACTCTAGCTGTGCTAACATAGTGAAATTAACAACCATCTGATGAAAACAAGAAATATTTGAAGAAAAAAACTACTGACCATCAACACAAGTTCAACACATAACAAAAGGTTTGCTATCTAAATTATACGTTTCTCGGTATTTTTAATATCTAATGCAATTCGTTATATCTCATTTCCTGTACTTTTCAAACTACGTGCTAATCAAATCCTATAATTCATAACATAATGCTTTATCGACAAAATATGACAGTATGTGAAAACTCGGTAGCTTTCTCCCCCCCCCCCCCCCCCCCCAAAAAAAAAAAAAAAAAAAAATCGTCCATGTTTACATTATACCGTCGGGACCGGCGAAATAACGTCGAGCCTCGGAAAAATCGAGCCAAGCGGGAATTATTACTTTCTTTTGATATATAGCGGTCCTTTATACCCAGTTCCAGCCAAACAGGTATTCGAGCCAAGCGAGATCAAACCAACGGGGTTCAACTGAACGTCAATATCGTAGAAAAAAAACGTAATACGCTCAAAAACGTCATTTCAGAAAAAAACATTTTTTTTAGTTTTTACTTGGTTGATTCCCCCCCCCCCCGCCAACATTTTAAATTATTACAAGTATTTCAATATCGGTTTGAGGGAGGGGCTAATGTCATTTTTTGGAGCCTCCCCTGCTATATACCCGGTTACCAGTATTGTCCCACTATTGCCATTTAATAATTGATATAATACTTTTAAATATTAAACATGCAACTGTAATGTGACAATTTTTTTAAACATGATAACAGTTAAATAAGAATAGCATGCTAATGTAAAGTCGAATATACACATATACGAGATTTCATTTATTTTATTCTCAATATATCGATATACATGTTTCTATTAATGTATATGCGATATGTTTTGGGTGTATCGTTATAATCTTAATTAACACATTGACTGCAGGATAGCAGTCACGTGGCGTTTAATGGAAGCCCATAAAATAATTTAAAAAAGCGTTTCGCAAAAATGACCGCCCTGATTTCTCAGTCGGTGAGGGTTTGCTTCGGATACAGAAGTTCGTGAGGTCAAATACTGGCCGCGTCAAACCGAAAGACGTTAAAACATTGTATCACACTAGCTCCCTGGCCTAGCGCTCGGCATTGTTGGAACCCGTGTATAGGTGCTTCACTTTAACCTGCATCAAACGGCGTATCTTTTCGTTAAGGCCAGTCATGGTCCTTTAGCAGTGGTATGCTAGCACTTAGCGGTTTTTGTTTTGTCCTGAAAATTAATAAGTTTTAGAAACAACGATTAAAACCCATTATTAACATTATGTTAATTTACGTTAATATACTTAGTTCGTACACAAATATTTACCCCACCCCCTTCCATGGTGTACAATTGCGCAATTAGTACAACTAATTGGCGTCATTCGACATTTTGGCATCTTTCTCGTCGACTGTCACTAAAACACATAACGTTTTCTAAATGCATATTCGACCTGAATAAAGTAAATTACCGCAACAATAGTCCGCATGAAGAGTAGTCACTTGCTCCCCGTGCCCAAACTCTGTAAGAGCGTAATCCACAAGCGAGATGACTGCATCTGGCGCATGCATGCCACCTCCGTTCTGCACTTTAGTATCGGCTTCGTCAATAAGAAAGTTGTTCTGAATCGGATGGGCGTCGTCCCGAAACTCTAATAAATGATTTATTTCTGTACATACATAAGCATACTGTTAAAAAGTCAAAATCTGTTTTAGGAAATCAACTATTAAGAAGTTAGAATTTGCTATGTAAAAACCGTATTTTGGCGCAAAGGTCAGGTTCCTTAAAAGTACTGCTGCTAAATGAAAGCATTTAACGTATTACCTAGGAGTAATGATAATAGCATCAACACCAATAAAGTACCTTGTGCTCTATTCTGGTGGCATTGACGTCTCTCTAAAGATCTGTTCCAGCAGCCAGCTTATCGTCTGTCGTGGCATCAGCAACTCCATTACGTGCCATCTTGTACCTGACACACACGTCCTATAGAGGAGTGGCGACCTGTAAAAGAATTAAACAATGCTATTACAAAATTCTACATGGTTAATACTCAGATCGTTAATGTTGCAATTAAATCGGAGCTAGAAACGAATACATGTGTCTTGAATAAAACAATATAATCATTGCATTCTTATGTTATACATATAGATGTTTTAAAGGTTCTTTGGTGAACCGCTTTACATGGTCATTTCATTTTTTTTTAAATTTTAATCTTAAAAAAAATGTATTTGTTTTTACACCTAGTTCCCTCTTAATATTTTTACAAAGTAAATGGTTTTAAGGATTTAATATGGAATAAAATGTTTTCATATTTATTTAAATCGAAATTATGTAAAGAAGATCCTAAAATAATTTGTTATATACATGTACCGAAATGCAACTGTACATGTACATTGGATAGGCTAACCTTTTAGAAAGGCGCTTGATCAATTATTTGGAGATAAGATTTATATCCGCAGCACTCCGTTTAGTGCCTATAATAGTGCACACTGTTTGGACAAAAATATTTAAATAAAGATGATAAAATGAAGATGTAAATATATTATACCTTTCAATACCATTTCATACTCTTGTGACATGTACTCTGCTAAGTTACTTGTCGATGATGTTGACAATGGAATGCTAGTAAGTATATATGTTGTAAATTGTAAACATAAATGGATGGGTGAGCTCCTCAAACCATTTGGTACCAGCGTTCGAGATACATCAGGCCGTGCTTTATACAAATCCAGCGAATGTTAGCAAAACCAATCATAAGGATTTTTATGCACCAGTGTACTTACCTCATTAATTAAATATCATTTTAATAACATTTACCTATGACTTAACAGTCCATTCAAATTTTATGTTTAGAAGGCTTTATTGATAATTCATAAAGCTTGCTCTGAAGGAATAGGAAATTAAAATGAACGATCTAAACCCTAAACATGAAGTGCTCGTACTCAAGAAAAGGAAGTAAGAGAGTGAATTGGAACAGTTAAATTCAAACACACCTAGGCTTTTAAAAACATATTGTTAAACGGAAATACTTTAATGCATAGGAATTTTTAAAGATAGCATTAAATGTTATGTTGTTTTTATATCAACTGATTTGCCAGTAGAATGAACATCATATATGAATTGTTTTCTTTATATTGTCAATACAGATATGAAACATATGCATTTGTTTATTAATCACTACTTCAAGTATTGAAATGTGAATTAATTAAATATCATATACATTTTATAGGAGCTTGGTCATTCGATATATTATGTTAATTATATGAAAAAGAAAAGAAAATTATTTAATAACAAAGTTAAAATTAAAGCAATTAAAAACGTTTAAGTTATAGGTATCTATTAACTTTATCTCCTTACATCATTTACATTCTAGACGTCACCCGATCAGATTTATCCGAAAAGCGCGGCCACCGTTATATTTTTATTCATTGTTTTCATAAATGTTCATCCAATCCCTAACCACTCTCAGACGACGTAGCCGTCTACCTGCACGTCGACGTCGATCGTCATCTAGTATTGCGACCATTTTGAACGATTTTACAGGCACATCATTCAAATAATCCAGCTTTACCCCAGAAGTATTTCAATATAAGAAAACTACCAGCGAATTAGATAACGGTCAACAATTCTACATTTGATAATTCGCTAACAAGTTAGTTTCCTCGCAATCTCATTAAAATCAGATCCCCAATACACGCTTCACGACGTTACGCTATGTACATAACGTAATGGAATGAAGTGAACGTCATGATATGATTTTAATGAGATTGGTTTCCTCGTCGCAGGATTATTTGCCTTAAGAAAAACGCACAGGCGAATTAACTCGGAGTTTATTTTGTCACGAACAATTCGCGGTTAAAAAAAAACAAAAACTGGCCAATAAACTCATGCATAGATAAATGATCAGATATTGTTTATGATATTTCTCATCATATATATGGTTAAAAACTTTTACAGTAAAGTGAAAAAAAACACCCAGAAAGAAATCTAGCTGGTTTAATAGTGATTGTAAAACAGACTTAGATATTTTTATCGTTGTAAGAGATTAATGTCTACATATCAAAATGAAGCTAATCGCCAATTATTTTTGCAATCTAGAAATGAATATTTTCGCGCTAAAGATAAAGCGTACTTTATTAAAGAAAGAAACTCTTTACGGTCCCTTAGTCAGTCGCACTGTGGTAAGTTTTGGAAGTATATAAAGAAATACCATCAAAAGATTCGAAATGTTAACAACGTCTATGTAATCGAATATGTAATAGCTTTAGAGACCATATTATCAATGGAAACGATAATGATGCAAATATTGATTGTCTTGATGGTACGATTAGTGTTGACGAAATAGTTAAAACAATTCATCCCATGTCAATCCATTTCGTGGTGCGAAAGTGAAAATAAAATTGATGTGCTCAATTTGGATTTAGAGACAATAGTAGTACTGTTAAATGTATTTTTCTTTTTCATACTGTTACACAAAATGTATAACCAAACAAAATAAAACTCTATTGTGCCATTATTGACTACGAAAAGGCATTTGACACTGCCATTCACGACGCTTTGTAGATAAAATTAGTCCAATCTTGTATAAGGTGCAACATGTTAAATATGCTAAAATTAATATACAGAAAACTTAAATCATGTGTGAAAGATATTAACAACGTGTCATATACAACTTTCGTTGATGTATCCTTAGGGAGAACAAGGAGAACTCGTTTCCCCTCTGTCATTTCGTTTTATCACTGTTATTTTAGAGAGTTCAGATTTAGACAACATCACTCGTTAAGATATTGATAGGTTGTCATTTTATATGATATTATTTGCTGACGATATTGCCTTATTTACTACCGATATGCATAGTTTACAATAACAACTGAATTGTACAAACAATTATTCACCTAATTTGGTCTGGTCAGTGAATAGTTAGAACATAAAAATAGTTGACCGTTTCAACATACTTGGGTATTAAATTCAACTTCAATGGTACTTTCAATACAAGTTTACAAGTTTTTTTATTGGCAAATCGGCATCTTGCCTTTGGCCATTTACACATTGCATAAATATCGATATGGCCAAGACACAAACGTACATGAACAAATATTACAAATATGATATAAAATGCAAATGAAAATGTATATATATATTGACAATTAAAAAAATAATCAATATACTAAGTAATGAACGAGTTATACAAACTATATCATGATTAATTATTGTCATTTGTATCATTTTCATAATAACTATAATTATAATCATTATTATTGACATTACTATTAATATTATTATTTAAATAAAATTAAGAAGCAGCCAAAATATCATTGCATCGGAAATAAATCTAGCAACATTGTTAATAACCTTAACATTTTGACAGGATGATAATTTTTTTAATTTAAGTCAGCTAGGCCAGTGTGATTTTATTCCGTGTTTTCTTCGTATATCACTATAAGCGGAACACCATAGTAGAAAGTGAAATTCTGACACAACAGCATTCTGTGCGCATAATTTGCATTTACGTTCTGCACTAATAACATTATTAAATCTACCTCTTCCAATTTCCAAATTATGTGAAGATAATCGAAATTGTGCCAACTTTTGTCTAAATTTAGTACTATAAACACAAAGTATATTTCGCATTTAAATTCGTATTTAAGTGTTTTATAGTATTCCATTTTGTGTTGATTAGACAATATATCACTCCATTGTTGTACCTATTCTTGATCTCTCAGTCTTTGCACCAAATTTGGTAAATATAATTGATATCAGCATTAAATTCAAAGAAAATACTACCATGACCGAGATTATCTAACACCCGTTTGACTGATAAACACCATAGGTTTATATTTGTGTTATTAGCGATAGTTCTATTCAAACCATTATATAAATTACATTTTTCAGTAAAAACGTTAAACATAAGTGAATCCGGGTTATTCATAAAGCTTAAAGCTCTTTGCTACTGGGCTAAGGTTATGAATAACCCAGATTCATTTATGTTTAACGTTTTTACTGAACACTGTAATTTATATAATAGTTTATATGATGTCAATTAGGCTGTTAAAATGCTTAATGGACTAGCCTTAAAGTCATTTATTAATCTCTTATCTATATAAAGCAGAATTAATCTAAATGTCCAATCCAAATTATTTCTATTTGATTCTTTAGCTGTGCCTGTTATCACGTATAGTAGTGAAGTCTTGGGAATTTATAGTTTTACTGAAGTTGACAAGCTACACCTTAAGTTTTGTAAACACATTTTGGGTGTCCGAGAACAGACCTCTAATGCCGCTGTTTTGGGTGAGCTTGGTCGTTTTCCACTATCTATTTTATGTAAAAAGAGAGCTCTTAAATTATGAGTTCCCTAAACTCTATTATAAGATCTGTTTATGATACGAATGTAAGAGACATTTTATTCGTAACCATATATATTAAACTAAGTTGGGTTAAAGTGGTTGAACATCTACTTAATGAACTTGGTTTTAATTATGTTTTATTTAAATCTAACGGGCGAAAAAAAGGATTAAAAAAGACCGAATATGTGTATAATTTTCTCTTTTTCTTTTTTTGTGTCCGTTTTTGTGAATTTTGATGTTAATTTTGGCCAAAAGCATGTATGTGCTGATATTGCCAATAAACTGAAACTTAACGGAAACTAAACTACATAATTATAATTAATTATATCACTTTAAATAAGTAACACATTAATAAGGTGTAGTACGTTATATGTACTTTTATCACAAATATAACATGACTTTCTTCCCAAGGATAACACAGAGTTTAGAAAAATAGCACAAATTTACAAATCACTTTAGCACTTTTTTTAAAATTGACATATGTCATAAAATAAACATGATTAGATTAATAAGTGACAACTTCTTATTTTGGTTAAATGCCCGAGCCAAAATTGCCTCTAAAAATAAAATTCTAAATGCTACATTGAGTTATCATTCATTTGATTGATATTTTTTAATATAATTTAAAAAATAACAGTTTATCATTTGTCTTAATTATCAAGCAGTAACGCTTATAAGCAACATTAATCTTTGATAAAATGTTTAGGATCATGGCATCCTTTTCATGCTTTTGGTGAATTTGCACAACTTCATACACTTAACTACATTAAGTAAGCAGCCTTATGCATAATTCTGTGCATATTTTACGTAGAATTTTTTTAATTCCTTCATTTGTAATGACACAAGATAAGAATCTGACAGGGATGCCGCGAATTTGTATTGCATATTCAAATTTATGTCGTTTATTCCATGTACTTACGATTAACGGTAAATTAATTCAGATAATAATGAAAACCACTTTAAGACCTGCATAATTGCTAAGTAACTGTTCTTGACTTCGTGTATAACAATTGTACTCGCGTTATTTAGAGAACGAATTATTGTACATTTTTTGAAGGATGTTTCACAGCTTTCTTCTTGCTTGATTGAACGTTGCTATGTTGCATCATTTACTCGATAAACAGTTTAGGCGAATATTAATGTCCTGATTGAGAATTGTTTATATTTATATGTTAATCTTTATAAGGAAGTTTGGAATTTGTCAACTATACGTTGTTTTTCATAGAAATCCAATATGGCCGCCGCTGTTTCTGCTACAGCGGGGTTGGCCGTTTTTTGGTCGTTTATTGGCCGACGGCCAAGTGTCATGTCGAGAGTTGGCCGTTTTTTGGCCGTTTCATGGCCGTAAATGGGCCGCTCTGTTTGGCACCGGCCAGAAACAGACCCGGCCAACTTTCGGCCCATTTACGGCCAGTTTATGACCAAATCTCTGGAAATTGCTGTGAGATGGCACTCTTGTTTAGGTTTTTGTCGAGACAAGCCGCATTTTTAGTTTTCTTTTGTATTTTTATAAACTTTTAATTTTGGGGGAAATGTTTGATAATTTTACAAAGATTCAAAATGAATACCATTTATTCTGCTGTTGTCATTTTATTTTCTACGAATTTGGAACATGTTGGCATTTATTTAGATTTAGAAACTTGATGATTTGAGACTTTTTGAAATTGCTGAAACTTTGGTTGATTTGAGACACGCTACCAAAATATATGAAGAAGTTTTATTTCACCGCATTCTTTCTGCAACCTGACGACACCCCCTAACAGCTGTGACGCAATAATATGCCCCAACGACTACAAAGTTAGTAACAGAGTGACTTTAAAACCTTTAACTTTGGGAGCAGCTAGGGTCCCTTTTTCTCTAAGGCTTACGAGGGGTGATCGGTAAGTTCGTAGACTATTTGTATAACACCTTTATTATTTGGCTCAATACTACGAAACTTAAAATACAATTTGATTTACATTTTCGAATACGCGTGCAGTCGAAATATACTGTTAATGCATTTTATAGTATTTGCTAAATGGTCAGTGTCCATAACAACGCGCATCGGCATTCCCAGAGCTCGTCAAAAGTTATTTTTTAAACATTTATAAAATTGATAACTACCGCATTTGAATGCGGATTTGTTGCGAACGACTCCGTGAACTGACGTCTGCCGTCCGACATCGTTAATGGATTCATTTCCAAAAATTGTTGACGTTTGTCGGTATTTGAGGTTCGAAGTTATAAGCATTTAAACGTAGTTGTCACAAAAACATAAAAACCATGAAGCTAACAAGCGTCGAGTTAAGGGCAGCCATTAAACTGTGCATGGGATTAGACAAGAAACTAAGTGAAACGATAGAAAAGATGGGTTCCAGTGCGACCAAGAAAGGCAAAGGGGCGCTTTTCATTAAGTGGAACCGACGGTTTAGGGAAAGAAGATGCTTTATAGAAGACGATCAACGAGGTGGTATGTTAATATAGGTAAGAATTTTGACCTGGGAAATAAAGAAATCTCCAAATAACTTGGATCCATACCATTTTTTACCTAAAAACATGACACAGAATAATCGTATCAACTCTCTTAACCGTTGGGTAAGTGACTGAAATTTATTTGTTAAAATCTACAGTCGAGATTGAGTACAAATCTCATTTTCTTATGTTAAGACCTGTGTACGACAATGCTCACATACTGAACAAACATTATCATAATTAAATTGAATGAGAGACATAAAAATAAGTTGTTTTTGTTTGTGCTGTTCAAGATTGGTCATTTGCAATTGGTGTTCTTAAAAGATGACTGTGCCATTTCATAAAAATACAAATCCTGTTAGCCCCAAGGTATTTGACAGAAGATGTTGGTCTATAGCTGAACCATTGAGGTTAGATTTGGATTTTAATTTACACTTGGATCCAAACAATATTGACTGGGTCTTTCCTCATTGCAGTGACAACTTTTTATCAACTATCGTTGAATTCACAAAATCGTCAGTTGAAACCTTCTGAGTACCAGACTTATAATTACTAGCTACGTGCATGCCTGAATCATCGCATAAAGTAAAAGTTGGTTTTAACCATTTTAGCCCTTTCATTGACATATATCAAATATAAAATGTCCAAGTATTGGCTCTGAGGGATATCATATGTGATAGGGGTACTTACAAAATGTACACCAGCGACATATACAAGCGGCTGTTTAAATGAAAGGTAGTATTTTAATCATCTCAGTGTGTCATCACCCAGACCTGGTGCTTAAATTTTCATAAGCAAAATGTCATGGTCAACATATCTAAGAGAATCATGCCTATTACATTATCCATTTCAATTTCCAATCTTATAAAATCAGTTAAATGGATCATTCGTGAGTTAGAGGAAAACCCACTTCGAAAACCAGAATGAAATTTATAAAAAAAAAAATGTTATTTTCTTTAAGGTATGATTCTACTTGTTATTTTCCAAAATAAATCATGATATACTAAAACTATAAATTGGGCGATTATGACCAACACAGGTTTTATCGCTTTTTGGAGTGGGATAACTCCAGCCGTTTTAGATCATCAGGGACTTCATATTGGATAATGGTATGTTGGCAATATGTGTGAATCGACATGCAATAGTAGATACTCCATCTCTCAAAAAGCGTGTAGGAATACCATTGATAGAAACATAACATCTCATTATCTGATACAAAGAAAGAATGAACTCATATTTAAAAAAAAAACCTTGTCTGAGTAATACTTTGAGACAAAAACATTTGTATACGTATGCACCTAGCCGATAGTTATTCAACAAGCTTAGACGCCACTGTGGTATAGAAGCTTAAATTTGATCCAGAAGGGGTTGACGCTATTATAATTAATATGTTTGTTGCAGATAAGTTTAGAAATAACATTGGTATTTCTACATCGTTGACCCACTGCAATATTGGTAAGTATAGGTGCACTTATAACATCTTACTATCTGCCTCATATAAAACGGTCATCTTATGAATCGCCGAGTTCATATTATTATTTATAATGTTCGTTATTAAACGAGTATTTTCGTTAAACAATGCATTCATTCATAAGATCACAAAACGGTATTGTATATCTAATTATCTATATATGTCTATGTACTATTTATACTCTTGACGAGAAATAGATCTGTACTTTCATTAGTACTCTCTCTGTTATTAGTAATTGAATATTCCATATTGGTTTTGACTTTTAATCGGAAAATGGCCAGGCTCATATCGCTCGAATACTGCAAAGTGAAGATTTTCCAAATATACGATGCAATCGTGTTAACTACAATACTAGCCCATTTATTTGCCACACAGGTAAAGTGGCCCTTTTCGTCGCCAGCAAACATTCCCTTTGAAAAAGTGAACATAAAAAATGCAGCACATGCTTATTAAAGATTTCCCTAGGTTATTTCCTCGTTCAGTCTCTATATTTCTTCGAGACATATTGAAAGAAGTTCCTTCATACATTTGGCTCTTCTGAATCAGGAAACATAAAAGACGTTCTATTTCCTCTTCCATTTAATCATTTATCGGAGCTCCCTCGGTGGAAATTATTGTAAAATACATCATCATACCTTATGATTTAGACAGGGACGACAGTTTGAGTCAAGAATATCATTATTATTATTATGTAAAAATTAGATATTATTACCTGTGGTCAACGTTATAAAGAGGTGGCTTAATTATTCATTATTCATTAACACAAGCCAACACATCTGCGTCCCCAAACCATGATTGATGTATCGGACACGTTGTCACCATCGGGTAAGATCGTTTTGTCTCCGATTGGTCAGTTTTAACAAAGTGACGGGTTGGTACATCAAAATAATTAGTCACAGGATGAATGTCCAATTGTTGCGCCGTGTTGATGTTGACGTCTGTTTGACCAGCAACACGTGTGTAAATGTGTTGATGACTTTCATACAGATTTAAACAAGGTAAACCAAGGCCTGAAAATATGTAAAATTGATGTTTCCTGGTTTTTGTTTTTTAGAAACGAAATACGTTGTATTGAAAAGCCGGCTAAGATCCCGTCTTATATAAACAGTAGGCAGTATTTTTTATCACGAAATTGGAAAATGTCATCAGAAAATACACCTGCGGCAGTTTCAAACGAATCAGAGAAAAACAAATGTTCCACAAAACAAATGGTATTGTTCTTAAAAATGGAAGGTTTATTTTTGCTGTTGTTACCCTAGTTAACAACACGGTTCGTTTTTCAAGGCGGTCACCTCGCCATTGTTGATATACGATCAATTTATAGTTATGGTTACTGTAACCTAGTTACGTTGACTTGTGTGTATCTCGTTGATTGTGTTTTTGGCTTAAACACTAGCCATTGTACAAGTGTACTAAGCTTACGCTGTAGTTTCCATTACATTTTGCGACCATTTGTTTAGTAAATTATAATTTCGCATTAATGATGAATACGCTCGCGAAGTTGAAGAAGCAATTTCCTATCTGCAGTCTTATTTCAAACGTGTTACGTAATGATCCAATATGCGAAACGTTTCAACTTAACCAATCGTTATGAATATATATATTAGTAGGCGTGATAAGAAATGCATCTATGAAGTTTCGTTGCCATAGACCCTGTCATTTCAGAGTAGTAGTCCGAACCAGATACATATCAGGGGCGTAGCTAGCCCTCTACTATGTGAATTCATAAATGTGCTAGGGGTTCCGGGGGAATGCCCCCCTCGGAATATGTTGAAAAAAATAGTGCAATCTGATGTATTCTTGGCGATGTGCTTTATTTAGTACATTTAGGATCATGGAGTCAAGTACGCATACTGCAACTTTGGCTAATTGTTTTTTTTTTGTCAGAATCATGTGGATTCAGCTATGCGCCTGTATGCATATATCAATCTATTACGAGTTTAAAAGGATTGGCCATACCTACCCATGATGTAGGCAGTAGGTCTCGACCGATTTATGTCAGAGCGAAAAAGTGACAAGAAAAATGGGAATGGTAATTTGCTGTATAATGTGATAGAAAGCACAGGGCATCTAATCATGAGCGATGATGATACTAAAACTAATGTGCGCACGCTATGGTTTATGACAAAGATAATATCTAGATCCAACAGGAATGAACTCTTTTGAGTACATTCCTGCTGGATCTAAAACGATTACTTTCCGCCATTATTCAATAAATCTGTATACAATGCATGACTTTGATAGCTCTTGGCTTTAAGCGAGGTAACCTACTTCTTCTGATGTTTCGGCAAGTACGTATAGTGCGTCTGCTCTTGTTACAGTACATGACTGTTGAGCAGGTTAAGATACATAGTGCAATAAACTACAGGAAACGTACAGTAACAAATTGTTTCATGAAATGTGTCGTATGGTCCAAAGACCACATCCAAACAATTAGCAAGTGAAACATACAATACATCAAAACAGTCCACATAAATAATGCAATTATTACTAATTGTGAATGTGTTTGTGCGACCATCGAAAACAAATGAGTTTAGATGGGTTGAATTGGTTTGCGCTCAATGAACATGACACGCAAAGTTTAGTTCCGTTCTTCAAGGTAATGAAACTTGAATAAAGCTTTTACAAAATGTTTGCGATTTTGAACGCATTTATCACTTTCCACGAGCTTTCAGAGGTGGCGTCCAGCAGGTCTTGTAGAAACTTTTCTTTCTTAGTCGTACACTGTTTATTGAAAGATATAGGGGTCAACACTATATACTGAATAGTTTGATAAACCAATGTATTGTCACACTAGCGCAAGTCTCAAAAAGTGCATTTCAACTTAGAAGCAGTTATTTTGCGTTTGTTAGGACAGTAATTTGACGATACATTGCCCGTTTGATCAACTCAAAATTAATTTGATTATACCAGTCCGTTAAACCCACTAGATTGATATATTTAATCATTCAAATCTTTGATAGACATTAATTGTGCACTGATTGATAATTATTTTGAAGTGCACGGTGTCAAGGCTATAATTATCTATTTTAGTGTAAAAGCTAATGTCCATCAACATAGGGATTTATGACGAATAAGAGGAAATAAATTTATATTTAGTACTTTAAAAAATGTGTATTTCCATAATATATCAATAAACATAAGACTATAGTGCTCATTTCGGTCGGGCACGACATAAAGTTGACAAAGGCTTTGGTTTAATGGCATTTGTTGTCAAAAATGTAATTAAATGGCAAAAAAATAGTGTCGACCGTTGTGCACAGAGTTTTAATAAATGGCACTCATAAAACAAAGAAACGAAAACGGAAAACTTGAATAATAAAGAAGCATAAATTTAGCCTAATTCATTGCAAAATAACGAAAAACTATGAACATCGCATTTTTTATGTTCTCTTCACGTCAGTTAGATTTATTCAGACAATGAAACCGTTCTTCAATGTGACATTTAGGCACAGACACGTGCGCAATTCTGCCACTTAAAGACTTTTATCTTGTTACATATAAGGCGGAGCCGGACAAGACAACCCGTAGACAAAACATCAAATGCAATTTTGACTAGGTTGACAAAAGATTCAACATCATGTTGTCACGAAGAACAATTTTTTTTACGTCTACCGTGCCAAAATGTTGTGGGATGTTTGTCCACCGTGTCAAATGTTGTGGGATGTTTGTCCACCTTGTAGAAATGTTGTGGGATGTTTATCCACATTGTCAAAATGCCGTGGGATGTTTGTCCACCATGTCAAAATGATGTGTGTATTTTACCACCTTGTCGAAATGTTTTAGGATGTTTATTCACCTTGTCGAAATGATGTGGGATGTTTGTCCACCTTGGCAAAATGTTATGGGATGTTTATCCACCTTGTCGAAATGTTGTGGGATGTTTATCCACCGTGTCGAAATGTTATGGAATGTTTATCCAACTTGTCGAAATGTCACATTGTATACTTTTCTGCCATTGTATATACTTTTCTGCCACAGTGTATACTATTCTGCCATATTGTATACTTTACTGCCACAGTGTATACTTTTCTGCCAAAGTATATACTATTCTGCCACAGTGTACACTATGCTGTCAAATTGTATACTGTTCTGCCACAGTGTATACTTTTCTGTCACAATGTATACTATTCTGCCACAGTTTATTGTAATCTGCCAAAGTTTAAACTATTCTGCCACAGTTTATACTACTCTGCCACGGTTTATACCATTCTGCCACAGTATATACTATTCCGCCACACTGTATACTATTCTACCAAAGTGTGTATTATTCTGCCACAGTCTAAACTATTCTGCCAAAATGTATACTATTCTGCCTTAGTGTATTCCATTCTGCCACAGTGTGTACAATTCTGCCTTAGTGTATTCCATTCTGCCACAGTGTTTATTATTCTGCCTTAGTGTATTCCATTCTGCCACAGTGTATACTATTATGCTATGGTGTATACTATTCTGTCTTGTATACTTATCTGCCTGCGTGTATACAATTATGCCTTAGTATATTCCATTCTGTCCCAGTGTATACTATTCTACCATAATGTATACTTTTCTGCCACTATGTATACCATTCTTCCACAGTGTTTACTATTTTGCTTGCGGTAGTGTATACTTTACTGCCGCAGTGAATAATATTCATCCTCTATGTATATCATTCTGCCACAGTATTTGCCATTCCTCCAAAGTTTATACCATTTTGCCATAGCTTATACTATTCCGCCACAGTTAATACCATTTTACCACAGTTTATAATATTTTGCGACAGTGTATTCTATTCTACCACAATCTATACCCTTCTGCCACAGCGTTTACTATTCTCCCCCGGTGTTTACGATGCTGCCACAATGTATACCCTTCTGCCACAGCGTTTACTATTCTGCAACAGTGATACTATTCTGTCACAATTTATACCCTACTGCCACAGCGTTTACTATTCTGCCACAGTGTATACTAGTTTGCCACAATTAATACGCTTCTACCACAGCGTTTACTATTCTGTCACAGTGTATACTATTCTGCCACAGAGTTTATTATCCTGCCACAGTGTATACTATTCTGCCACAATTTATACCCTTCTACCACAGCGTTTAGTTCTCTGCCATAGTGTATACTATTTTGCCACAATTTATACCCTTCTACCAGAGCGTTTACTATTCTGCCATTGTGTATACTATTCTACCACAATTAATACCCTTCTGCCACATCGTTTACTATTCTGCTACATTGTGTACTATTCATTCACAGTGTTTACTATTCATTCCCTGTGTAAACTATTCACTCACAGTGTATACAATTGTGCTACAGTGTCTATTATTTTGCTACAGTGTAAACTATACTGCTATAGTGTATACCTGTCAGCCACAGTGTATACTTTTCTGCCACAGTGTATATTTGTCTGCCACAGTGTATATTTGTCAGCCACAGTATATACTATTCTGCCACAGTGTATACATTTCTGCCACAGTGTTTACTATTTTGCCACAGTGTATACTATTCTGCCACAGTGTATACTTTTCTGCCACAGGGTATTCTATTCTGCCACAATGTATAGTATTCTGCCACAGTGTATACTATTCTGCCACAGTATATACTATTCAGCCACAGTGTATACTTTTCTGTCACAGCATATACCATTCTGCCACAGTGTATACTATTCAGCCACAGTGTATACTATTCTGTCACAGTATACACTATTCTGCCACAGTGTATACTATTCTGCCACAGTGTATACTATTCTGCCACACTGTATACTATTCTGCCACACTGTATACTATTTTGTCACAGTATATACTATTCTGCCACAGTGTATACTATTCTGCCACAGTGTATACTATTCTGTCACAGTATATACTATTCTGCCACAGTGTTTACTACTCTGTCACAGTATATACTTTTCAGCCACAGTGTATACTATTCTGTCACAGTATATACTTTTCAGCCACAGTGTATACTATTCTGCCACAGTGTATACTATTCAGCCACACTGTATTCTATTCTGCCACAGTGTATACTATTTTGTCACAGTATATACTATTCTGCCACAGTGTATACTATTCTGCCTCAGTGTATACTATTCTGTCACAGTATATACTTTTCTGCCACAGTGTTTACTATTCTGTCACAGTATATACTTTTCAGCCACAGTGTTAACTATTCTGTCACAGTATATACTGTTCAGCCACAGTGTTTACTATTCTGTCACAGTATATACTGTTCAGCCACAGTATATACTATTCTGCCACAGTATATACTTTTCTGCCACAGTGTATACTATTCTGTCACAGTATATACTTTTCAGCCACAGTGTATACTATTCTGTCACAGTACTGTAACGACCTACGCAGTCAATGCAAAACTTCCTTAAATGTCAGGGAGATGTTGAAACACAACGAACACCGAGTTGAACGTTTAACAGTTTATAGTGGATCCTTATAATTTCGAAACATGAACATCAAACTCATGTATAATTATCAGATAACAGTTTAAGTTGCATGGGCTCTCACGTTTTCTATATTTTGGTAACAATTAACTATCTTTCGTTAAAACAACTTGTTATTTGTGTAAGGTCAAACTACTAGACCTATCAGATTTACGGGTGTTTCCTAACCCAAACGAGCTATCCGACGTCAATAATCAAGCTGCTGATCCCGAAAGGAACGGTGTTGTATAGAGAACAAGAGATGCCCACGTGATCCAAACTGACCAATGGCGGCCGGACCGGTGAAACGTCAAACCAATCACCGGAGGACTGGTGAAACGCTGACCAATCACCGATGGACCGGAGGATCGCCTTGACAGAACAAAATGACCGGTAGGGAGGTACTCCTAGGTCCATCGGGCGGTCCCGCAGTCATGACAGTTTGTTTACAATATTGAAATACAACTTCAAGACATAAAATCGAGCAGTAACGAAGTGGCTCCAAATATAAATGATTATTATATGACAACTATTGATAAATAATGTTTATCTAATTACGAAGATGATTAAACAGTTATACTTAGTTCCAAATTCCAATACATTCAACACGTATATGTAAGGTGGGTGGAGAACCCACCTTGTATGTACATAGCAACAGGAATAAAATGATTGGATGGAATTTAAATAGGCATGACCTAAGGTAAGTGCAAATTTATAAAACATATCATAGTCTTTAAATATCTCTCAGTTTTGTATATTCGTTCCAATGAAGGATGTCAAGTAAACATCCAGGTGAGTAACCTATATATTGACAGGGTCATTACAGTATATATATACTATTTTGCCACAGTGTATACTATTTTGCAACAGTGTATACTATTCTGCCACAGTGTATATTATTTTGCCACAGTGTATACTATTTTGCCACAGTGTATTATATTCTGTCACAGTGTATACTATTTTGCCACAGTGTATTATATTCTGTCACAGTGTATACTATTCTGTCACAGTGTATACTATTCTGTCACAGTGTATACTATTTTGTCACAGTGTATACTATTCTGTCACAGTGTATACTATTCTGCCACAGTATATACTATTTTGCCACAGTGTATACTATTCTGTCACAGTGTATACTATTTTGCCACAGTGTATACTATTCTGTCACAGTGTATACTATTTTGCCACAGTGTATACTATTCTGTCACAGTGTATACTATTTTGCCACAGTGTATACTATTCTGTCACAGTGTATACTATTTTGCCACAGTGTATACTATTTTGTCACAGTGTATACTATTCTGCCACAGAGTATATTATTTTGCCACAGTGTATACTATTCTGCCACAGTGTATACTATTTTGCCACAGTGTATACTATTCTGCCACAGTGTATACTATTTTGCCACAGTGTATACTATTCTGCCACAGTGTATACTATTCTGTCACAGTGTATACTATTCTGTCACAGTCTATACTATTCTGCCAAGTGTATACTATTCTGTCACAGTGTATACTATTTTGCCACAGTGTATACTATTCTGCCACAGTGTATACTTTTCTGTCACAGTGTATACTATTTTGTCACAGTGTATACTATTCTGTCACAGTGTATACTATTTTGCCACAGTGTATACTATTCTGCCACAGTGTATACTTTTCTGTCACAGTGTATACTATTTTGTCACATTGTATACTATTCTGCCACAGTGTATACTTTTCTGTTACCGCGTATACTATTCTGCCACAGTGTATACTATTATGTAGAGCGTCCGATCGCAGTGCTTCAACAATTAAATGGGAAACACATACAAAGTATATAGTTAGTTTCATTAAGCTGTTGCTAGGTGACGTTGAAGTCAACTGTGTTGAACAGTGAACGATCTAAGTTAACTAAAGAGTACTTACGCCTGAAGTGTAATTAGAGCCTAAGGGATATGTCTTCTAGAAAGTGTGGTACGGCTGTAAAGATTGAACAAAACCATTGTCATACGTGTGCGCTTCGATATTAAAGTGTTCAGGATGTATGAATTTATTCAGGTTTTTTCAAAATTGCGTTACATACCAATTACTGTTTCGTTAGAGGTCAATCGTTAAGAAAGAGTGGAATAAACAAACAACTGAAACGAATTGCTGAACAGTGTTTTCACCTTGTTTTACAAGTTAAAACCCACTTGCTTAACTTGTAGAATTTGTAACCCGCTGTTCAATTGACGTTGTTTATCATGTTTCTAGTTGTACGTCGGTATTGGCAGAAGCTTGTCCTTATAATAAAGTGAGTTGCTTACCAGGGCATAAAAACATGGCAATTCATTTAAGAACTTAAACGTGCATGCCAATCCACAACACACGAATGGTATTACTACTCGAGAGGTTAAAAGGCAATGAACGCTCAGGCAATCCTTGTAAAATATTGCTCACCCTTTGTAGGTCAAAATACTCGTATGAATTTTTATGTAAACTGCACATCTTTTATCAGCAAATAAAACTATTCTTCCTATTATTTCCTTTAAAACACATGCTTCTAGAGCACGTAAAACACACTCAACAGAGAAAAGTAAATATAGGTAACCATTGAATAAACTTTGGTTGTGGCGGATCCGTGGTCAACTGGTAACACACTTAACCATCGAGTCCCGGTCACAATACTAATCGTCTTCCGGGAGGGACGTTAAATGGTGTTAAATGGGTGTCCCGTGTGGCAGTGCTACACACTGGTGCACGTTAAAGCACCAAGTTAGCAATAACCATGGTTCCCTTTTGTCTGTGTGCTATGATCCAAAATCCTAAAATGACTAACCTTGAATCTTACCGGAGCGCATGCCGAATGGGCAATGTCCAAATGCAGGTATAAATAAGCTTACACACCACGAGCAAAACTTTGGTTTGGTCTTAAACTGTATAACAATCAACACCCACTAGCATATTAAGGTTATCATTGAATTCACTTTGGTTTCATTTGAAACTATATGACAATTTAACAGCCACTAGTATGTTATTATTGAAAACACTTTGTTTACGTCTGCTCTCACATATATAATAAATGTAAACCCAACTGAATATATCGCGAGACGCTACCGGAAACACCGATGACTGTGTTGACGTTTATTGCGCAAAATTGTGTTCTTAATAAAGATGAATATTTCATATTCATTAATTTACATGTTTATATTCGCCAATTTTTGTCTTCTACATATTTTCTCTGACAGCTTTGACAGTTAAACTACTTTCCTAAAATACTTTTAACCAAAATGTATTCATTATTTTTCATTGAAGGAAATAAACGAATGAAGCAACGAAGTCTTACCGATAGTCCAAACAGAGTGTTATTTTCAATATCAATATTTCTAAAGTATCTTGATTAAGTTCAAGACATGTTGCCCGCAGCGTTGTCATGGTCAGGAAGGCATCTGTTGCATGTCTGTAATAGTTCCGGTGTATGCATCATATCGGTGTCTTTGGCAGAATTGTACTCGTTGAATAGTTTTAATTCCAGCAGGCAATATATCTAGAAAAACAAACAGTACAGAAATGGAAATTAAGCTGGTCTATTGTTTTTGTTGGTTGTCGATTTTTGTTCAAAGAAAAGAAGTGGAGGTATCGTTATCGCGTGTGTGCGTTTGCCGACCGCGGGGCCGCTGTCCTCGGCATCCAAAAACATTAACCCTAGCCATAACCCCAAAACCGTGCAAGATATTCACATAAAACTGACGACATGTGTGGTCAGCGACAATACGCTCATGCAATGTAAGGTCGTAGCTTCTATGATTTTGAAGTTTTTCGTCTTGTTTTATTGAATTAAAACAACAGACGATTGTTGTCACAATGCATGCGATCTACCTAGCTTCCCTTTGTCATGCATTCACGGGTACTCCTTCATAGATAAAATCGTAAGAACTGGCCTTGTCCTGTAACGACGGATACCAGGCATAGCTTTTTGTGAAGATGTGTTGATCTTAATATTGTTTCCATTACATGTTATAATCAGGTCTTTATTTTATTCATAGTTATTGTTATCTCTAACATGGATGTTGTAGGTTTGTTAATCTATAACAAACAGACGACAATGCCAGTGCCATACTCTAGAGGGTATTGAACTATTTAAAGTATTACCAAGAGAAGACGAAAGGGGCGCCATACTCTAGAGGATATTAAACTACTTAATACTATTGTGAAGACATTGTAAATCAAACGTGGACAAGCTGTTTCTTTGAAATATAGCCAAGCAGAAAGTAATTAAGACGTTTAATAAAATAAAAGAAATGATATCTCCATATAAAGTCATGCATGTTTAACTGCTTTCTCAATTTAAAGGGAAGGCATTGTCGGAAATCTGTTTCATCAGGTAGAGATGTGAACAGCTTTGCAATGTCAGTGTATGAAGTCATGTTTACTTCAATGATTATGTGAGATGACAGGCGGTGCATTTAATACATTTTTTTCTCTTATTTGAACATTGAAATGTATTCATTAGAAATGATTTATGAATTTGAACCAGACGCAGATAAAAACAATCTGGAAATGACGATAAAAATGTTATGCAATAAAGTTGGAAAATAACTACAAAATTTTATTTTTAAAATCTGTAAAGATGGATTAAAGTCAATAAATCATTGTGTTATATGCTACACCCTTTAGATGTTTCCGGGTTAATACAATCAATACCATTGTTGTATTTGGCACATGTGTCATATTACTTTCCTCTATTTCTATTGGTCAAGAAATATACCACGACGCATATTTGTAAATAATTAAATAGAAAAAACAACAATAACTTAATAATTAATGTGCCAGCAATTTATTTTTCCTTTTGTTTTTAGGATAACAATTCATTTCAATAAGCGGTTGTTCGATTTCCATATAATCGTAACAACAGCTCCACCACTTATTGGTGGTGCAAAAAAAGAGATGTCGACACGTGGTGCAGCTGTGGCTTGTGTTTATATTATACACACGTGAGCATGATTTATATTTTATTTCATAATTTTATTAAAATGACATATTTCGAAAATCGGAAAATGTGGTACCGTGTAAGAACACTTTTACTGCAGGTTGGCTACGATTTCGTTTCAATATCGTGCGAACTATGGTGCTAGGAGCTTCCCCCCGAATCGAACTTGTGCATATTCTGAGATCTGCTAGAATTTAAAGTACACTTCGTTGCTCACACACACACACACCGTAAGAACATTCTTGCGCATGCAAATATAACAGTTACTAACGCCGGAACACCACACGACTAAAAATACTCTTCTTACACATATTTATAAAATTGTGGCGCTGTTGCTCTAGTGGTGGTGCTGTCGAGTAGTGGTGGCGCTGTGGAGAACGTTTGCGCCCAAAGTAACTGAAGACTTAACACTTTGGGAATGAATACAAAATAAAGGTGGCTATGTTTATCATACATCTTGATTCTTGTTATGCCGCCAAGTTGCGGAAACAATACTCTATGCGAACTACATTAACCAAAGTGAAAACTATTCCAAACACAGTAGGCTTGGAGTCGTAAATTTTACCAAAACAACTGCCTCTTTTATAACCTAAGTCATCGAAGCAACGCCTGATGTGTCGGATTGTTTGGGTAGGTGCGCAATAAAAAGTTGTCAATACCTTTCAGTGCTATATTGATAAACACTTAGGTAAAGCCAAAACCGTTATTTGTATTAGGCTTGCATGCCATACGAACAATCCTGAAAAAGATGTTGTATTATTCTGTTTATTTATGTGTCATAACATAACATAGTCTTAACAACGGCTAGTTAACTTTAATCCCGCTAAAACAGAGGCGATGTTTCTGACCTACAGTCAAAAAGAGTCCAACACTTCTTTTCGATAACACCCATTTGTTGACCACCACACGCATCGTGGTTTGACATTCAGTAATGGTGGATATTGGCACCAACATGTCACGTTTTAAGATAATATGAAATCTATATTAAGTGTCATTCAACGTATATTTAAGAGTTCATTTTGGCTTCTGAAAATGGAGTGAGCGCAGCGATGCCGCAGGCCGAGAAAGCTCGCACCATTTTCTGTAGGTAGCCAAAATGAACTCTAGCGTATTTGGTGTTCGCTAAGTGGATCCACTAGCTCCGCCTTTGGTGCAGTCACGTGGTAGTTTGGCGCGAAAGTTAAAACCGCCCAGGCGTTAGGTTCATTAAATGAGTGTCGGGCAATGGTAAATTGTTGCGACTTTGTGAGAGGGTTTTAAAGAAAATTAAAATGATGCATGTTTGTACAAATAAACATGAAGGTTTATAATACTTATCGTTTAAAAATCATCAAAATGTTGATATTTAGATTATTAGAATTACCTTGGTATGTTTGGGATGACCTCGTTTAGTTATTTTTATTCAGTAATCTGAATGACGAACGGAACAGATACATTTTCCAAATAGTGCATACATATATTGTTGCATCTCTACCATTATACGTGCTCAAGTGGACTTGGCGACAACAGATGCGTTAACATATATATTTTTCTCTTCCTATCTTCCTGTCTCTCTCTCTCTCTCTCCCTCCCTCCCTCTCTGTCTCTATCTCTCTGTCTCTCTCTCTCTCACTCTCTCCTTCTCCCCCTCCCTCCCCCTCCCTCCCTCTTTCTCTCCCTCTCTCCCTCTCTCCCCCCCCCCTCTCTCTCTCTCTCTCTCTCTCTCTCTCTCTCGACCTCCCTCCCTCCCTCCCTCCCTCCCTTTCTCTCTCTCTCTCTATCTCCCTCTCTCTCTCCCTCCCTCTCTCACTCTCTCTCCCTCCCTCTCTCTCTCTCTCCCTCTCCCTCTCTCTCTTCCCCCCCCCTCTCTCTCTCTCTCTCTCTCTCTCTCTCTCCCTCTCTCCCTCTCTATCTCCCTCTCTCTCCTTCTCTCTCCCTCCCTCTCTCTCTCTCTCTCTCTCTCTCTCTCTCTCTCTCTCTCTCTCTCTCTCTCTCTCTCTCTCTCCCTCTCTCCCTCTCTATCTCCCTCTCTCTCCTTCTCTCTCCCTCCCTCTCTCTCTCCCCCTCTCTCTCCCCCCTCTCTCTCTCTCTCTCTCTCCCCCCTCTCTCTCTCTCTCTCACTCCCTCTCTCTCTCACTCTCTCTCTCTCTCTCTCTCTCTCTCTCTCTCGCTCTCTCTTCCGTCAACTTATCCTTCCAGTCAAACTCGTACTAATTCGAAACCTTAAAATTATTACGGTTTGTACGTGTAATGAAGGGACTACTTCTTTATTGGCCGAAGTGATAGGCATTAAAAAATTTGGGCACCACTGAACCGTGAAAATGAGAACCAGAAAAGCTCGTACATTGTTCATATAAAGCGCGTGCATGCCGGCGAGCAAATTGTACATGTTTAGGGCGGGGTTTGACCTCCGTTAACCAATGAAAATCAATACGGAAATACCCGCGGTACATGTACAATCCACCTTTGGCACTTCCATAAAAGGAGTGGAGAACACAAAATATAATGAATACACGTCTAAAGAGTACTTTTTTTGACCGGAAATTATATTTCATAACTCTTCAATAATGATACAAAACGAACAGGGTTTGTTATAACAAATGTTTTTTTTACCCCACATCTTAAAAAATACCGTTTAAACTGGATATCTAAATAATGAAGTTAAATGTATTTATGCGCATTTTACGACAGCTGATGTAAACAATGATTTGCATATAGGCACATTGCAGGTGCGCGTGACGTCTTCCTTCAATGTGTCTATTATATTGAAACTTTCATCAAGATGCAATAACACGGATTTAACGTTGCTTTCACGGTGAGTTGTACTAAGAATTATACTTGTTATTGTAAATTCAATCGTTCATACGTTGCTGTTTGGATACCATAATGACATAACGTTGGTTTTTACGGATAATGAACAAGCTAAGTTGAACTTGATGCAATCGGTATCCAGATATAACCTTCAGGTCATAATTTATGACTCATCACTATATATATACATGCCAAACTAACTGTTAACTGTGCGATTGTGTACTTCGTTTATTTTATTGTAAAATCAAAGTATTGAATAAAAATGTTAAAACTTAAGTAGTGAAAACTAAATCTAAAAAACATTCGTTTTTCATTAAAAATCATTGTGCATGGTTATGGTAAACCTGAGAAGAAAAGTGAGCCTGGTGACAGTGGTGTGGGGCTCAGACTCACGACCGCAGGAACACAAGCACGGCGCTCTTGCCAACTGAGTTAAACAGGTAGCTGGTTCCAACTCACACAGACTAGACTCGTCCGTCCATTAAAGGGGCTGTCTCACAAATAATAAAACAGCGAAAAAAGAGAAAATTGTCGAAAAATATTATAAATTTGGCATCGATCTGTGACACAGTCCCTTTAACCATTTAGGCCGACATGTAGGCACTCCTGCTCTTTTACTGCTGCCACGATTGTGGGTAACCTGAGTGTAATTATGCCCAGTTTAAAAATTAAAAATGGCGGAGTGGGGCAGATAACTCGTGAATACTTTAAGCGATAAAGATGTGTGAATGAACTTGCAGAAGGCCTGTCTCACAGATGATAAATTAGCGAAAAAAAAATGAAAATTGACGAAAAATATCATAAATTTGGCATCGATGTGTACAATGCATTGAAACTTACTTACTGAAGTATCACATAGTTTACAACTTTTTTAAGTTCAGAAGTTATTTCATATTTTTCCATTAAAAAAGATGACCAGGAAGAATTCATTCCTTATGCGTGATTAGCTAGTCGTTACAGAAAAAAACTTTTTTTGGTGCTTGTCTGTGACACAGTCCCTTTAACCATTTAGGCCGACATGTAGGCACTTCTGCTCTTTTACTGCAGCCACGATTGTGGGTAACCTGAGTGTAACTATGCGCAGTGAGGTGATTAATCACACCACCGCAGCCAGAACTCTATATAGCTACCCAGAGCTAACTTGGCGGCTGGTCCTAACCCAAACACACTTCAACCCAGTTTAAAAATTAAAAAAAAAGTTTATTGAATAAATATTTTGGTCATGGCAGAGTTGGGCAGATGACTCGCGAATACTTTAAGCGATAAAGATGTATGAATGAAATTACAGAAAAAACACTTCAGCGCAAATAATGAAATCAAATGTTTAGTAATTCATAATTTGTTTTAGAGGGGAGGGGACAACCATCAAATTTGGCATGTTTGACCTGGTTTCAACAAGCATTATAATGTGAGTATTATAGATTATGAACCCAGTGGAGGTTTCAGCCTAAAAGGCAGTGTTTCTTTTTGGCAGAATTACATGATAACACATGATAACACTAGAGCTACAGTGTCTTACTGGTATGTTTTTTACAAAGGTTTTCAGAAGGATACCTTTAGGCGAGATGAAATGTATTGACATGTTGTGCTTAAACTGGCACATATTTCTGCACAGAATTTCTTTAAGTTAACCTCTTTTCAAAATTATTCAGCTGAAGGCATGTATAAGCAAGCAAGACAGTTTTAGACAAACTCTTTCCTACATAGTAAAAAATGACATTTAAGTTATTAATTATGTAAATGGGGTGGGTTTGGGAGGGGTTTCCCCTCCCGACAAAACCCCTCCCGACAAGCAATGTTAATAAAACCTTTTTTCTCCTGCATATAATCAGAAAATGCGGGGTCATCAGTTCAGCACAAAAACAGTGGCGGTTTTTGCAATATTTTTCAGAAGTTTTTAACATGCTTGTAGGGGTGCAATTTACTCTTCCTAACAGCTGTTTTGACTTGAGATAGAATATGGTCGAGAAATATTTTCTTCTCAATTTGTTCTTAAAACACACTCTATATGATATACTAAAAAAGCGATATTGTTCATGTAAAATTAACAAGACATTTACAATGCCAGCTCTACAGAATAGTAAAGCATAGGCATAGCAAAATTCAAAACATTTTAATTATATATGCTTTTTGGTGATTTATAGATATTTATAAACAATAAAAACAATCTTTCACTGTTTCAAACATATTGATATATTTTTTACTGTTTAAAATTAAAGCCAGCTCTCAAATAGATATTGAATCCCATCAATTTAAACTGGTTTGCCAGAAATGTGTAGCTTGAACATGTTGTATCTATAGCAGGGCTTCTATTAAGAATTTGAAACTGGAAGTATGAACTTCCTGTCCATCAATTTTGGAAGTTTTACACTGAAATGTGGAAGTCTAAGTCACCCGAACACAATATCTTTTACAACAATTTTTCAACAAGTATATTAAAAATCAAATACATGTAATTTGCAACTTTAACTTGCCAAATTCACAGACTTATATAAATATCATAATAATACTTAAAAACAGTTAAACTGATTGAAAATGTGATCATAAAAGTATTATTGAAAGGTTTTGATATTTTGAACTTCCAAGCTTTCAACTTTGGAAGTTTTCTTCAAAGTTATGGAAGTTTTTGTACTTCCATAGAATCAATTTTGAAAGTTTTAACCCATTTCTAGGGAATGATATACTTCCAATCTTCCTTTAATGGAAGCCCTGATCTATAGGCTATAAGGGTGTCAATGATTGTATGTTTGAGTAGGTGTTGTTACTGCGTTTTTTTTTCTTTCTTATTATTTTAAACAGACCCGGGAGGAACATGCCGACATGCTAAAATTTGTTAGCACTTCAAGATCTTATAATGGAAAATTGTATCCAAACTGAAGTATAAAGTGAGTAAGTTTGGTCATATAAGACCATTGATAATGTTTGTTCCACTCCTAATGAATTTCTTTCATGTTGTTTGTCAATCATTTCTGGAGCGGCTTTGATAATTATAAATAATATTATTTTTTAATGAAACTGCTGACTTGTATTTAGTCTTTGGTCTGTATTGTGCATCTATTTGAACATTTGGTTTGCTCCTTTAAGCAAACATTACATCAATTGCAAATTCTATAAGCAATTATTCAAAACTGACTACACATTTGATACAGAATGATGTTTTATTTATGCAACAGTCAATTGTAACCACGCCCCTCCCCCCCCCCCGTTTCGGGGAATAGTCGGGACTTTGACTTTTGGTCCAGCAAACCCCGCGTAAAATCCCGGCCTGCAGGGATGAACTGATGGTTAAACCCCGGCCAAATGCCCCCCGCACCCCAGAGATTCTATATAAGGCCCAATCTCCGCGGTCACTCGGCCCTGCGGGGCCACCTGGAAGGTAAAAACATGGCCCTTTTCACCGGTATACCCCCAGACCCGAGGGGCTGTGGTTACAATTGACTGGTGCATAAGTGTGCATGATTTTCAGCTTATGGACAAGAAAACATCTACTTCATCAATCACAGCAACACAATGAGATCCTTATTTTAAAGAAATAATGCCACCTATCATTAATTCATTAATTAATTTATATATATTCATTCATTTATTTAGTTTAAACATTGAAAAACTTGACATTTCTCAAGGCAAAAGAAATAAAAAAAAAGTGAGCCGCTTTCATAAAGATTAGAGCCTTTTCCCTTCATGCATTTAAAAAAAACCCTTAATACATTATAAATGTCTTAAAAACCCTAATTTATTGCTTATTTCAATAGCCAGTCTGGTTGCTGTAGCCACAGAGGACAAGAACCAGTGCTGGTCAAAAGTGGTTTTCCATACCGGTTCTCGGCAAGGATTTCTGATGAAGGAATACCGTCTCCAAGTAAGAAGAAATTCTAAGCATGTCTGGTTTTAATGCTGTCAAAATGCATCTGGGTCCTCAATAAGATGAGATTAACCTTTGAGTTGTTAATAACTGATTGCAAAATGTCCAAAAGACTATATATTTCATAAAATTTGTCCTGAAAATCATTGAATTCATGAACTTTTCTGCATATTTATCACATTTATGACTACATTAAAGATTGTGTATGCCTCAAATGAGTGTTTACAGGCCTTTTTCAAACTTTAACAGTAGTGGCAGATAGTTTTATAAGTGTAAAACATTGCTTTTGTGTCTTGCTTGCAGATCATGATGTGCCAATAAGCTCCAGTTAGCTGCGGCTTCCCCCCCCCCCCGGCGGTAGTCCTGCAATCTGAATCCAGGAGATGCAGCTCTAAATCCAATATTTCAGAAGAATGAAGATGTTAGTCATTTCTGTAGCACTTGTTTGTGTGTAAATGATTCCAAAGAGTGAGATTTATAGCAAATCAGCTGTAAATAAGTAACTTATGGACAATGGTGAAGTGCTGTACTCTGAATTAATAATGCCAAATCTAGCCTTCAAAACAGATACTTAAAGTAAAAAAATTAAAAATGGGCATCATAATGCTGTCTCTGCATTTTCTACATCATGTAGCCACCTCATACATGAAAACATTAGCAGTTGTCATGAAACTTTCAGTTTTGGTGTTTTTGCCATTTCCTTTGTTGCGCCATTTGTCCCAGAAGCATACAATTTGGCATATAGTGGTGTTTAGACTGTCTATAAACACATAATCACTAAATTGCTTTTGTGAAACTGAACAGTTCTGTTACCTTTGTATATAAGTGGACCAAAATTTTGACAAGTTGAAGCATTTCAGTTTGGCTTTGTCTTTTTTTATATAAAAAACTAAGCGGATGAAGTGGAAAAACCTTACTTTGCTTAGAAACAAATCTTTAAAGAGTAGGCAGGCCATTTTTGTGGTCTGTTCTATAAACATTATTGAAAGCTACAAGGAAAACTTTACTTGGTCAAATTATTCCAATACGTAAGGAAATAATGGCTCTTCAAAGGTTTGCGCCTTACCATTTGATGGAAATGGCTGTTTCTGCTTTTTTATGAAAATACCACAGGTGCTAATACTTGTCTCATTCATTTAGTCTTTAATATATCATTGTTAAACTTTCAGTATGTGTTGCATATAGCCTGAAGTTGAACTATAGGAGTTTTGAAGTATGTTTCTGAAAAAGTGTTGCTTAAATAGGCTCAAGACCACAGTTATCTGCCACCCGTTGACCAAGATCGGATGTGAATACAGAAAAAAGAGTGCTTGTGTTCAAGTATCAATATTTTATTAAAGTTGAATGAAAGAGAAGAAACAGGTGGCCCTGTTGCATAGAGCTTAACATAATTTGACACTGTATTGCAAAAAGTGATGGTTTTCAGTGTAAAAATTGAAAAATCATTGCCTGTGGAACTATGTAAATTGCTTGTTTGTAGCCTTATTCCGTCTTGACCTCAGGGTCATGTATTACTACTCAATTTTGTGAGACAACGCATTGGTCAACCCTATGTTTTCTTGAAATTAAATTTTGTGTCTTGGATATTTCTACAGCAGCCAGTTACTTGTTTTTCAATTGGGACTGTTTTAAAATGAGAAGCCAGGTTAGTGTTTAAATGATACATATAGTAAAAATAACTGGTCTCACGCCACATAGCACGTGCATCTTAATATACCGTAGGCATTTTTTGTTTTCCCCAAGTCTGAAGTGGTAATTAAGCGCTTATTAAAATGTATTGTGAATCTGGTTACCACCGGTGTTTGCCTTATTTTTAAACGACATTGGCAACAAAATGACAGCTTATGTAAACAAACAATAATTATAGAACAAATTGATTACACTTGGAAATTGATAGATTTAGCGAAGTTTTTTAAGATTATACTGGATTATTTTATTAATACACCAGGCTAACTAGCGCTTACCTCAATTTTTACTGCAAATTGTTACAAATTAATATAAATATATTCATTATATTTGTCTTAGTTGACTCCAGAAGATAGAATATAGCGTTCTTCTTCTTTTTCTTAGTACCTACACAGCTTGACCGATTTAATTTGTGTATGTTTATTTGTTGTAAACATCGTATCACACGTATTATATGTGCAGAGTGTACAATAAACTTTAAACTTGAAAGTTGTGTTATGGTAAAAATCTTATATATGTATATAAATGTAACTGTGTTCAGTAAAATAAAATAAATAGTGCATGGCTTCCAGTGTGACAGTACATATTGTCAACATTCGGGTAAATACTGCTTCGCCTCGGGTAACAGTATTTCCCTCATGTTGACAATATGTACTGTCACCCTGGAAGCCATGCAAAATTTATATAATGTCATATTACTCAGGACAAAAACATTGTACATACATGCTTAAGAAGACTTAATATCAAAATAATAGCACTGTTTTTGTCATAGTTTAGGGATAGAGTTTCTATCCTATTTTTATCAGAAATAAAACAGCCTTTTTATGTAATTTAATTTCTGACATGTGTGATACCTGTTTTTTTCCAATCATTGTGATATCTGATGTTAAAGCTGCACTCTCACAGATTGAACGTTTTGACAACTTTTTTATTATTTGTCTTCGAACAAACAAGTTTTTGCGTAAATATCTGCAAACCAATGATAAAAGACTTCTGACAAAAGATCAGATTGCAGTTTTTCATATTTCCGTCCCAAAAAACGATGTTTTATGGATTTTTATTAAACCGTTAGTAAGCCATAAAACATAAAATTTGGAATGGAAATATGAAAATCTGCGATCTGATCTTTTGTCAGCAGTCTTTCATCACTGATAAGCAGATATTTACAAAAAAAAAATCTAATTTCCAAGACAAAGAATAAAAAAAAGTTGTCAAAACAGTAAATTTGTGACAGTGCAGCTTTAAGTAACAGCAAAACTTTTCAAATGATATAACAAAATATAAGGCTCACTTTTGTTTTCATTTTCAATTAAAAAAAAATAAAAAATCCATGCATTTTTTCTGTTACTTTTTTATATATTTATTTTCTAATTACAGACTTATTCTACAATTATACTTACTATAAACACAACACTTATGTGATGGAAATATATTGCAGATATTGAAATGTGCTTTAAAAAGTATACTAGTTACTAGTTTTTGAAAATGGCAGTAAACCCCTTAAATCTTTTGGTTTGAAAAAAATGAAGTTTTAATAAAAGTTGAGTAATGTTCTTACGTTTGACCCTTCCCTCAATGGGCAATTTATTGCATTCATATTTTTCCTTAACTATTATTTTAATTTTTATTTTTTTCTGTGTAAACAATATAGTTTTTTTCAAATGTGATAATGCTTTTGACATGTGATATTAAAAAGAATTGTTTTATTTACTGTTAATCAGGGATTATACTCATGCATTTGGTCAAAGGAATGTTTTACTGATGTTGCAGTTAAATCGACATATTTTATGAAATGGATAGTGTTGAAGTTAAATCTTCAAGTATGAGTATTGAATGCTATTGTTACAAGAATATAATAAATAATAAATCACCTTAGTGCAATAACTCAATAACTGCATATAGATATAGAAGCAGATATTGAGTTCTTGCACTAAGGTGACCATATACTCATCTTTTACTTTTTTTAAAAAATGTCTTCAGTATCAGCTGAATGCTCATGTTTTATCCTCGTTATAGTTGTATGCTACCTAGTTCTTGTTTATAATAATTAATAATTTGTCTACTGCAACATAACTCTATGAATATCACATTACTCATTTACAATGGCCATGTGCATATTTATCTCATATTTTATAGCTTTAGTTTATAAATGTATGTAGATAGTGTATCTATGTAAATTAAGGACTCATAAATAAACTGTGAAATACTTAATGCTTGCTTTATGGAAGGTGTGAAAGACCAATACTTATAAGGATTTACATCTGGTAATAGGAACGATTGCCTTCACACTACTTAGCCGATTTATTTCACTATGGTCTTAATTACTAATCAAAATACTGAGAGATCATGCAAAGTATGTGGCAAGGAAGATGGCGAACAATGGAGATATGCCTGTATTATCATACTAGTATTCATTAAATCATTAACAAATAATGGTTTGCATCTTTAACTTCTTCAAAAAAATGGTTTTCTGGCAACTGGACTGTAGACCCGATATCAAAATAATTATACAGCTGAAAAGCACATTCAAAAAAGCCTCTTTGTCCTTGCCATATGAATATTCATAAATTAAGGCTCTGTGCTTAACTTTAAAGAACATGTACTGAAAAGTTTTTCGACTTGTTTATATAAAACAGCTAGTTGTTCTTGATGGCCCGAGAGGCCAAATATGCCGGCCGCGATGTATTGTAGAACACGTGTTTCATAAAAAGAACTACGATTCCGGCAATATCACTTCAAGCCCGTAGAGGCAGCGCCTTAGTTCATATTATTATCATGAAATGTTATTAATTTATTCACATGCAAATTGATATTGTCATGACTGCAATCTTGGCGATAGTCTGGCACAATGTTGGGAGGGCCATTTTCTAATATATTATATACAATAAAATACGATTAAACTATCTTGTTAAACATTATATATTTTACAACAATTGTGAAGAAAGTTATGAGAACTATGTGGCTCTCGTTGGAACGATGTTGCGCGAGAGTGTGGTCTTATGGTGTGGGGGGAACCGGTATAGCCGGAGAAAACCCACTTGTCCGGTTGGTGACCACGAAGTAAACTCTCTGATTCGTCTTGGTGATAGGCGAGTGCGCTAACCACTGCGCTAACCGGACAACCGATTGAAATACGTAGGATTGGTAGCCATATAATGAATTTTTAATGAATTTGGAGGCATGCCACAAATGCTACGGGCATTTATCGGTGAATGTCTTTCACTTAGGCATACAGCTCCAATGAACACTATTCTACCATTTAAGATACGTGTTACAAGTTACTTCGGGCGCAAACACACACTCAACGCCACCACTAATCGACAGCACCATAACATCATTTTGGGCGCACTCATCGTCATCGTGACATTGCCAAGACTCACTACATTTGATATAATACCCCCGAATATCATTCCTGATCATCGTGACATTGCCAAGACTCACCACATTTGATATAATACACCCGAATATCATTCCTGGTCATTGCTAAATCCAATGTACGCTCAAAGGATGTCGTAAAAATAATAATAACAATAAAAATAATGATAATGTTCATGATGATCATAATAATAATAATGATTATAATAATAAATAATAATAATAAATAATAACAACAACAACAGTTACAACAATAACAACAACAGTTATGACAGCAACAGTAACAATTATATTGGTCAAGTACACAGCGGACGTATATTCTAATGCTCCTGAAAAAGATGGATTTACAAGTGTTTTCGTGTGTTGTTTCCCGCTAATTTTGGACTTATGAATGCAATAGTTGATTATCTTGAAGGACTGAGCTTTTTTAAGACTTTTAATTCAAAATTTTGACTTTAAATTTGGATTTTTCACCTAAATTTGAAAGAATATCTTCTGTTTTCGTGATATAAGTTTGAACAGCACGCCATTATTTCGTGAACACTTGTCAAATGTTATTTGTGTCATTGTTTGCTTGATTGGATTACGGTACAGTACAGGTGTGCAACAATCTCTATACGATCGGTCCATGTAATTGCTGATCATTATATCCATATCAGAACTATATTAGGCTGTTACGCTCAGTTATTGTAAATGGGTATTATTTACGGACCATGACTAAGAAGAAAAGTGGTGTTAAGCGAACAAAGGAAGAGGCATCTCCAAATTCGGCAAGTGATCAGCCCGACAAATTGCACATAATGGACGCTACTACGGCCCCCGGGTCATCTACGCAAAATGACCCGAAGACGTCTACACCGCCGCCCCCTCCCATCCCCCAGGGTTCCACATCGCCCATGGCGGGTGCGTATATACCCCCGCATCTACAGTTCCTTGCACAACAGCAAACGCCTCTCCATGGATACCAGTACTTTAGCCCCCCGCCCGGTACTCCTCAAAATAACATGATGAACTACTCCCCAGTCGGTACGCAGCTTACCCAAACCACGCCTGCGAAGGACAACGAGCAATACAATGCAATAATGTCAAAACTATGCTCCATTGAAAACTGTCAGAAGAACATACAATCAAAACTGAACAAAATTGAAACTGATGTCAAGGCTGTTTCAGGCAAAGTTACTTTAGTAGAAGTCAAGGTTGCCTCGCTAGAAATAAAAATTTCTGAAGCTGACAAAAAGTTAGCCGAGTTTGAGCAGAGCCGTGCGTTTGATAGCGAAACATGCGATGAAATCAAACGTAACCACACAGAATTATTAAACAGTATTAAAACCCTGAATAATGAAAACTCGAGCCTATCAGAGAATATATTAGATCTTCAGTCACGATCAATGCGCGATAATTTGCTTTTTTTCAATTTTGAAGAAGAAAAAAACGTTCGAGGATCGCAAATCTGAAAATTGTTTGAACAAAATTATCCAGTTTTGTGAAGATGACCTAAAAATCGAGGACTCTAAAAGCAAAATAAAAATTGATCGCGCTCATCGCATTGGTCATTTCGAACATGGGAAAAAGCGACCTATAGTTGTCAAGTTTAACTATTTCGGTGATAAAATTGACATTAAAAACAAGGCACGGTAATATCTTCGGGACAGTGTGTACCGTGTCAGTGACCAATATCCCAAGGTCATTCAGGACCGCCGCAGAAAGCTTGTGCCATATCTAGTACAGGCCCGCCAAGCAGGTAAACAGGCATCGCTTTCGAATGACGTCCTGTACATCGACAGGGTACGGTATACCCACGACCACCCACCACCAGGGCCTACACCGGCGCTCCCCCCGCGCGGTCCCCGGTACCAGCGCCGCGGAGACACCGGCAGCCAGGATGGTCAAGGACAGCCACGCCCCAGCTAGGAAAATGAACAGAAGCAGCTTCACTTTTTATCTTGGAATGTTCAGGGTTTAATTTCAAAATTAAATGATGCAGATTTTCTAAACTTTATATACTCTTATGATGTGTTAATATTTTCAGAAACTTGGTCTTCTAAAACTACCAATCTCAACTTAGAGAATTTTGAAAGCTTTTCACGTCCTCGTCCAAAATGCAATCGAAAGGCTAAACGTAATAGTGGTGGGGTTATTATTTATTACAAGAAATCATATTCGAAGGGAATAGAACTTGTTAAACTAAATAACAAAGGTATTATATGGTTTAAACTCAAAAAGACTTTTTTTGGGACGGATAATGATATATTTGTCTGTGCATGCTATATACCACCAACTGATTCAAATGTTTATACGAACGAAAACTCTCTTTTATTTGAATTTGATTTCTATGAACAACTTGCTGTCGATATAAGATGTTATAGTCAGTTGGGTGATATAATGTTAACAGGTGATCTTAATTCAAGGGTAGGTCAACGATCAGATATAATTGAGAATATTAATCTTAATCGATATGTTGATATGCCGGAGTACGATGTTCCGCTTGACGTACTACCGCCACGCTCGTCTTTCGATGACCAGGCTAATTCTTTTGGTAACAAATTATTATCACTTTGTAAAGAAAATAGTATATTTATCGTTAATGGTAGATTAGAGCCAGGTCATTTTACATGTCATAACCTTATTAGAAACACATTTGCTTCTAGTGTTGTTGACTATGTGATAGTAAATTACAATTTATTTACTTGCTTAGATAGTTTTAAAGTTCTAGACGCTACAGAGTTTTCCGACCATTGCCCGATTGATTTTTCTTTGAATTGTAATACTCTTTATAATGATACAAACTTGAATTCTACTTATGATAAGATTATTTGGGATACCTGCGATGCCAATGTATTACAACATGCGTTAGATGGTAAAAAACAATTATTTGATGAAATTACCAATAATTTATTACATGACAATGTGGACTTTGATGTATGTATAAATAAACTGTGTGATCTTATTTATGATATATCTTTTCAGATGAATGGAAAGTCTTTTAATGTAAACCCTCTACCTAAATGCAACACTAGAAAATCATTGTGGTTTGATGTAACTTGCAAAGATCATAAAAATATATTTTATCGTTGCAAAAGGGTACTTAAAGATTCACCTACGAATGAAAATCGTTTAGCTTTTTTAAATGCTAGAGCTAGCTTTTGTGGTGTTAAACGCAAAGCAAAGCGTGTTTTTTATACTAAGGAACGTAAAACATTATGTACTCTTAGTAAGTCTAGCCCCAGAAAGTTCTGGAAATATATAAACAAATATAAGGCTAAACCTATTTCTAGTAGTCACGATGTCAATATTGATGATTTTATCAAACATTTTAAGGATATATCAAATACTCCACACTTCAGCTCATTCGACAACGACGATTTTTTAACCAGAGAGGAACCAATAAATGTTGATGATTTAGACTGCCCTTTTACGATCACAGAAATTTTAAAAACTATTTCAAATTTAAAAAGACATAAAAGTCCTGATATGCAAAATAATGTTGCTGATTTTTTCGTTGATTCTAAGGATTTTATTTCTCCCTATCTTGTTAAGATTTTTAATTTTATCTTTGACAAAGGAATTTATCCTGAGGCTTGGTGTAAAGGCGTCATAGTTCCTATCTTTAAGAAAGGTGATCGATCTTGTGCTGCTAACTATAGAGGTATAACTTTAATAAATATTATTGCTAAAATATTTTCAATTACCTTACGGAATAGAATAAACAAGTGGTGTGAACGTGAACATATATTAAACTCATCTCAATTTGGGTTTAGAGATAGCCGTAGCACAACTGATTGTATTTTTATATTACATACTATTATTCAGAATGTTATTAATAATAAATCCAAGTTGTATTGTGCCTTTATAGACTACGAAAAAGCGTTTGATACTGTCATACATGAAGCGCTTTGGATTAAACTTTTGAAATCTGGTATGAGTTGCAAAATGCTTAAAATGATTCAAGCCATTTATCTCAATGTTAAGTCTTGTATTAAAGATTCTGCTTGTATGTCATATTCTGAAATGTTTAATGTTACTCTTGGTGTTAAGCAGGGCGAACCCTTGTCTCCATTATTGTTTATATTATTTATAAATGACATTAATGATTGTATAGATTTTACCAACCTTACGGAAAAAGACTTACGCTTGCTATCCATATTTATGCTACTATTTGCTGATGATATTGCGTTATTCACTACCAGTGCAGATAGTTTACAATTACAACTGGACACTATATATCAATATTCATGCAAATGGGGCTTAAAGATAAATGTAAATAAAACTAAAGTTTGTGTTTTTGAGAAAAGAAAAAGCAATTGTACATTCAATTGGTCTATCAATGGTGATATTATTGAAATTGTCAGTGAATTCTGTTACCTAGGTATTAAGTTTCATTACACTGGTAATTTATCACGGGTAATAAATACTTTAAATGAGCAAGCTTTGAAAGCATATAACCATTTATTATCGATATTTAGTCGTGTCAATATAGATGTTAAAACAAAACTCTCATTGTTTGATGCGCTTGTTGTGCCAATTATTCTATATGGCTCTGAGGTATGGGGGATTTACAACACAAATGACGTCGACAAGTTGCACTCAAAATTTTGTAAATTGCTGTTAGGAGTACGCCCCCAGACTTCAAATGCAGCTGTGTTTGGTGAGTTGGGTAGATTCCCATTGTCTATCATATGCAAACAAAGAGCTTTAAGCTACTGGGCTAAGGTTATGAATAACCCAGATTCACTTATGTTTAACGTTTTTACTGAACAATGTAATTTATATAATGGTTTAAATAGAAATATCGCTAATAACTCAAATATAAACCTATGGTGTTTATCAGTCAAACGGGTGTTAGATAATCTCGGTCATGGTAATATTTTCTTTGAATTTAATGCTGATATCAATTATATACCAAATTTGGTGCAAAGACTGAGAGATCAATACGTACAACAATGGAGTGATATATTGTCTAATCAACCCAAAATGGAATACTATAAAACATTTAAATGCGAATTTAAATACGAAAAATACTTAGATTGTGTTTATAATACTAAATCTAGACAAAAGTTGTCACAATTTCGATTATCTTCACATAATTTGGAAATTGAAAGGGGTAGATTTAATAATGTTATTAGGGCAGAACGTAAATGTAAATTATGTGCACAGAATACTGTTGAGTCAGAATTTCACTTTCTACTATGTTGTTCCGCTTATAGTGATATACGAAGAAAACATGGAATAAAATCACACTGGCCTAGCTTACTTAAATTTAAGAATTTATTCTCCTGTCAAAATGTTAAGGTTATTAACAATGTTGCTAGATTTATTTCCGATGCAATGAAATTTCGAGAGGAAAAACTCCAACTTTTGGCTGCTTCTTAATTTTACTTAAATAATAATAATAGTAATGTCAAAAATATTGATTATAATTATAGTTAGTATGAAAATGACAGAAATGACAATAATTAATCATGATATAGTTTGTATAACTCGTTAATTACTAAGTATATTGATTATTTCAACTGTCAATATATATATATATTTTCATATGCATTTTATATTATATTTGTAATATTTATGCATGTACGTTTGTGTCTTGGCCATATCGATATTTATGCAATGTGTAAATGGCCAAAGGCAAGATGCCGATTTGCCAATAAAAACTTGTAAAACTTGTAGTAATGACAACATCATTACCATAAACATAATCATAACAATAAAAGTAGTATAGTAATTGCCTTATGTTATTTCTGCCTAAACAGAGTGATAGTATATCGAGTTAAGGCGGTTTGCCGGGGTAGTATCATTTCTGTAAAAGCTGTTGTCTTATATATACGTATAAAAAAGTCATTTAGGCTCTGTGACAGACACACGTACAATATATTCTGAAAGAGATATGCCAAAGTATGAAAACATGAGTCTCGGTCAATGTTAGAGTATAGCTAACAAATGGGGTGTAATAAAACGGTGAATGCGCACCAAAAGCATACTAACATTCTTGCAAATATTTATGATCTGACTCATTAATTGTAATGATGATTTTCATCATATTTCTCTTTGATTTGTCTGATTAAGTGTCTATTGAATTACATTGTAGTATAAAGTGACAATATGATTTCTTAGCATCTTTGTTTTGTGTAATATCATTAATATGCGTTACTGATGCGCAAGTTACATAGTATTGTATGTCAACGCAATACTTCACTGTAGTTTTAGCGTAAATAATTGTGTAGCAAGTGAAATCGACCGTTAAGCTACATTCAACAATCACGGTGTTTTAAATAACATGATGCCCATGAACCATTAGGGCCACATGGCCAGGCCTCAGCTATCTTAACTGCTTCTTCACCTAGTAAACTTGAATAATGACCGTAACGATAAGTAAGGACACATCGATGTCTCCTTTGACAGGTATATGTATGAGCACAGAAGCTGGAAGAATGACAAAATTCAACGTCACACGAGCTTTCAATGTAGGAAGCCACTGAGAGGACGTACATGTCTGTATAAAACCCGGGCTAGCGTAACGTTGACGCTTTTACTGACGGCGGGAGGACAGTGAACGTGCTTACAACTGCCGCCGACAGTTGTATCTTCGGCCTGGATTAAAAGATATTACACTTGGGTTAGTAAAAGGTTGTGGGATTCTGATTTTTGCATTCAAGTATTAAGTTGTTAAAATTTAAACACACTCGTATCCATTATTCCACGTAGTTTTGTAAAATTAAGAATTTATTCTGTTTGAGAACTTAACGAATTTCAAACGTCGGCTATAACGTTAGACTGCCGAATGATCGTATCAGGTAAGCTGGTAATATGTTCTCTTATGTGTAGGAGCAAACCATTTACATTTATGTTTTATTTCAATTTGCACCTTGTCTCTGAAAAAAATTGGAATCGTAAAGTGAATAAAATCCAACCAACACTTAGATTCTTCCCTAACTGCTCTTATCGAAGTGCTGCAATGTACCCGCTTCAGCGTAGTTTAATAAAGCGTGGAACACCGAACGTCTTGTAAGTCTAGGGTCGTTTCACACACCAAACTGTCAATAAGCGTGTTAGCAACTCACTGCCAGGGAGTTAACCTCTTTCAAAAGGTTCCATCGATCAATTTCATCACCAATGCTGGTCTGTCGCGCTCTGTTATTTCCAATTGGTTTAATTAATACTTGGCTATGCATATTGTTTATAAGTATGAATGAGACAATGAGATTATCTGCTCGAAAAGAGTCAACCCTAAATACACAGGAATTTGGCGTCTACTGTGACACCAGTGCAATAAACAGGAGATGCACAGAAGGGGATTATCGTGCCAAACATTCCTTAAACTATGCCTTTAACATGGGGAAGTCACGTGATTAGTATAGCTAAGTATACAGACGTTACGTTTTAACTAACTAGGATTTTACGTGGTAGACAACCCCAGTAAATTTCGAATTTGAAAAAAATGCGCAAAAACTACGAATGATGCATTTGTCGTAAGTGATGTGATACATCTGCAAGTAACATCCAGTGATTTATTCACAGCGATACCAATTTTGAAGTAAGTTTTTGACATTTTTCTTTTTTTCTTGCAATTATATCATCTGGTGTCTAGCCCCTTTAGTTAAAACGAATTCTAAAACTGTGAAGGGTTATCAAATGTAGTGTTCTCTCACCATTAAAAGTAAATTGTAACGCATATAAATTTAAAAAAGAACATACACCGCCATTCACCATAACTCGGATTTATTTAAATTTCATTGAAAACAAAAATGAAAAACACCATGTTTGCTGAAAAACAATCATTATTTCACAAGTTGATAGACTGACACAGGCCGAGTTCAAGCATATACACTGGCTTCATCTTTGCTTGCCACAACAACTGCATTATGTGTGCATGAGTAATAATGCTGTTTTTATGCTTTCTAAATGTATATGTACGAAACAGCTTAGGGCTACGATTCACTTTTAACATCACAAATGTCCTTAATTTTGAAGAAACTGTCACAACACCTAGATTTATACATTAAATCTATTAGTCTCAACACATCCTCACCAAATATCCGCAACTCTGTTTGCGCTGATGCGACTACTTTATTTGGGCAACATCCGATACAAGGGGGTGACACAACTAGTCCACGTATTTAACAGGCGTTCAATATATTGTCTAGTAGGTGCCGTAAATAATATACTAGAAAATACGAAAATTATGTTCAGTTTATTTTGTAAGCACAAATATGGTAAATCTGTTTCACCGATACATTAAACGTGATCAGATGATTCGCTTTTACGATGTTATTTCTGCCATATTTGTTTTTTCATCAAACAATAAACAAAATTATCAAAAGACCATCTACTTTTTAGAATAGATTTGTCATAGATAACTTCTTTAGAGACTACTCAAGCCTTTAATATCGATGGTCCATATTCAGGGTCGACTGATACTCTTTCCACTGTTAAATGGACTATACACCAGATTGGCACCAAAAAATATTTTCTGTAACAAATCTCAGGACAAGAATTTAATAAAATGTTTAACTTTCTGATATCATAATTATGCAAAAAATGTAAACTAAAATTGTGTCGGAGACCGGGTTCGAACCGGTGTCGCAGTCCAGCGCTGTATCCATTGTGCTACGAAGGCTTACCCTAACCAGTTGAAATATTTAAGCTGTATTACCTAACTTGGTAATATCACGTGATAACATCGACTAGTCAATTATGCATAAGGAATGAATTCTACTAGGTAGACATACCTAGTAATCTTTTTTAATGGAAAATAAAACGAAAAAATTCTAAACTATGTGGTACTTCAGTTAGTACGTTTCAATGCATTGTACACGTCGATACCACGTTTATGTCAGTTTTCGACAACATTTTTTTGCTATTATATCATACGGAGTGCAGCCCCTTTATTTGTTTGGGTAATGTTTGGCATGGTAATTCCCTGCTGTATGTCCCTTGCAGCAGCGATTTTAGATGACGCACACTCCTCTTAAACCTTCCAAGTTTACCTTTCATTACAATTTGGAAAAAAAGTAATAGCATACGCTTAAAATGCACTATTTCTGAATAAATATTGTTAAAATTTGTTTGAGGGAGTAACCCCCAACCGCAATTCAAACAGTGTATGCCATATACATTCGGTTCTTAGGGCGGGGCGCATGTCAAAGAGGTGCGACCCAATGTAACACCCCCTCTAATCCTTGAGCCGCCTCTGACTTGTTTATTGCACTGGTGTGACGACAGGTGTCAATTTCATGTGTGTTTGATTATTAGCTCAAGGCTATTTGGAGTTGACAGTTTTAGAGTAGATTAACTATTTGTCACACTAATACACCAGTGCCTGTATATACAATGTGCATAGCCAAAATATTTATCCATTTGACCGATAAGAAATAAATCATTAACAAATAAAAGTAATAGATGTTTTAATAGTTATATAATTGGGCTATTTCAATCCACATTAAAATACATAATCACCAATGTAATATCCAAATTGTGGAGTATTATGATTTAAATCATTTCAATCGGATATTTTATATAACATTACTCTTATTCAAAAGCATTGTAATATAGTATTATTTGAAAATCTTTTTTTAAGACAAGATCCATTGTGCATTGCTGTATAAAGAATACTCCAAAACTGCACAGGAGACTTAAATCTAAGGAAAAAAATGGCGGACGGGGTGGGGGGGGGGGGCACTTTACAGAGGGCTTTAACTTGGCATTTAGGTACAACATATAAACGTCAAGGACACACAATACAAGTACACTTAAGAAACAATGAGTTGGGAAACCAGGGATGTGTCTTCTTGGAATTGACGTAAGAGTGTGCGTAACTTTTTGTCTTGAGCCCCTTCCCCTTGTTACCAAATATATTTGGTTTAAAGTGTTGGCGGGGGGGGGGTACTCACCGAAGAAAAGTATAAATAATTATATTCCGAAATGGAGCAGTTTGGGCGTATTTTAGTCAAGGCTTAATTAAAATATAAAAAATTGAATTTTAACTAGAACGATTTTAGGGGAGCGCGTGCCAGGTGCGCCCTTCCTCGAGCCGTTGGTGATTTCAGAGTTTTATTTGGCAGATAGATAATGTTCACATTTATACCGTTAAATACTGGTCGGTGTGGGGTTATCACGCAGAATCGTGGGAAAATCTGTCATATGACAATATATATTTTTGAAGATATTAATTTAAATCTCCGTACATGACGTTGATTACATAAAGAGTTTGACTCTTCATTTAGCGATTGTTTATATATTTTGTTTTAATTTCATTCGGTACTTTGTTGTAAAATGTCAAAAACTGAATAAAACTTCTGATAAAAACGGCATGGTTATATTGTAGCATGTATTCGTAAAGCATAATTGGCGGCTGCTTAATTAGTTGTCCCCGCAGCATCGTACAGTTAAAACAATGATTGAGAGCCTAATTGTGTGTTATGTCCATTTCAATATCTACAGCATTTTAATTAGAACATTCCTAAAACATAAATACAAAATCACCCTACTGGCATGAATGTGGAGCCTCTTAAAGCACAACGGCGGTAGCTTTTGGCGTCAATGCGACAAAACCACTTTGTTTTTAGGACAACATTCTTCTAAAATATTCTTTTGTAATAGAGTTAATATTATCATTAGAGTTATCAATGACATAAGCGGCTCAGTAGAGATGACCATTGTTGTCCAAACAAGAGTATATTGACACCAATCAAACAACATTATCTTGGCTTTAGGGGATAAAATAAAAACATCATTCAATGATATATAGCTGTGACTTCTTACATTGTATATAATTACCGGAGATGAAAATCACGGGTTAGTAGTGATCAGACATTGCAGACGACATGAAATCAAAGGTAACGTGGACTTATGTTTCGTAATCAATAATTTAATGAACAGACAGACATTCTTTTATTTAGACTTATAGAAATGTACATAGTCTAAACACATAGTAATTCGCTTTAAACATGTCATGTGTATGTACGAGGTAAGTGCATAGTTAGCAAATTAATTGCATTAAAAGCACATATAGAGGTATAATTAACTTAAATAAGTGGTTAACATGTGTTTGTGTATAACACAGTAAGATAACAGTATGATATTAAACAGTGCTGTTATAGAGGATGGACAGTATTATGTAGAATTATTAAGAATAACATTACGGTTACAAAGTGATTATTTTACATAATTACACAGCTTATCATTTCTAATCTGTTAATAGAGTTTAACAGTTGGTGATGTTTATACACTACCAGTCAGGGGCGAAAGTATTTAAACAGGGATGTTTTATGAAGGCTTGTCTAATAACTAAATAATAAGGGCATGGACACACAAAATGGTATTCGTCTTCAATATCAAGATTGTTACAGCACTTACAGTAGCGTTCATTACGCGGAATGGTATTTCTAGCATATCGCCCTGTTTGAATTAGAAATGTATGTACAGACATTTGTAATCTACAAAGATAAAGTCGGTATTTCCGTGGGAAATAATAATATTGAGATATTCATCGTACTGGAATGTATTTTTAAATATCTTTAACATATCAAGAATAGTGATATAAGACATTGAACTATGCCATTCCTGCTTAAATATATCATTATCTGTACATGTAAATTCGTGAACAAATGCATTCACGTTTACATTTTGTACATCATCAAAAATATATGTAAAACCATAGTCATTAAGAGTTTAATATTTGTTATCCTATAAGAATATCCTTTATAACTATCAGCCAATGCTTGTAAATGTACATCTCTTAACAATATATATTTGGTAGTTGCTAATTTTAACCAGTACTTAATTATAAATGTATAAATGACTTACACACATGTTATACAGTGTGTATGTTATGCAAACTTTATAGAAGAAATACACTAGTTCTCGTCTGTAGGATCATGGTGCTATATATAATTGTGTAGAAAATTATTTATTATGTAGTATTGCATAGACATTTGATCCAAAGTGATATTTCAATATTATTCACAAAGCATTTTGAAGGATATTTCATCGAAATTATAGGAAACTGTAATTTCGTAATAATAATCTGTCTGTCTGTCGTAATAATAGTCACTTATTTAAAGATAGACGTACATAATTATTTTCAATGGTGTATATAATAGAAAGGGATATTAAATCCAGCATTATCATATACTAAAACACGCACACACGCACGCACACAAACAAGCGTGCGCGCGCGCACACACACACATGTGCTATACGGTATAATTAATTATAACATTTATTTGTCAGTACAGTGAATGAAGTTATACAAAGAAAAAATACGAAAATTATGTAAATGAAGAGAATACCACTTTACAACTATTATGTAAATGAAGAGAATATCACTTTACAACTATTATGTAAATGAAGAGAATATCACTTTACAACTATTATGTAAATGAAGAGAATACCACTTTACGACTATTACGTAAATGAAGAGAATATCACTTTACAACTATTACGTAAATGAAGAGAATATCACTTTACAACTATTACGTAAATTAAGAGAATATCACTTTACAACTATTACGTAAATGAAGAGAATATCACTTTACAACTATTATGTAAATGACGAGAATATCACTTTACAACTATTATATTTCTTCTCTGTATTTCATAACATGGTATACAATTTCACAATATTGTTAGGAAGATCTGATACAAAAACATCTTACATCATAACATTATATGATATTCAGATTCTTTAGTATTCTGTTTATTATGAATACGGCTCTAGAAGGTTGAGGGGGCTTCCCCAAGGGGTAAAGTTTTGACCGATTATAAATACCAAGAAGAAACCAGAAGCCCTGTCAACAGCATAACGCACTCTTATAAATAAGAGAATTTTAGATGCACGTATTTCGCATTACTGCAATACGTAACCGCAATGATATTATTTTCCGTGATAAACCTAGCATACTTAATTTAAACTACCATTTAATACAATGCGGTCTCAATTAAATACTAAATAACAAGAGCCTTATAAAATTATGTTACGATAACAAACAGTAACTTATCTAGCACGTATGCACGAGAGTCTAGGCTTTTGGGTTGCTAAAGACTAGCTGTTTCGTGTACGTCTAGAAAGGCAGTGTTCGTAATAATGCTTGTACTCATTTTGTTAAATACTCTCGTTCAATGTTTTACGTTTAATAACACATTGGGAATCATAGAGTGGAGTCAAGCAGACACAGGAGTATTTAAAGGCACATGGATCCGAGTCGAGCCTAACCAGAATACGTCACACAAAACAACAAGAACACATTCACTGTTGCCAGCATTTTATTTTCACCTGTTGTGGCTGTACACTGAGAAAATTCAACAATAACTCATTTATAAAACATAACCTTTACTGTACCTTTCTGACATTTTCTTAAAAAGGCCTCGATAATTTTCCCTCTCATAGTATGCATTCATCGCGATGTCAGCGATAGCCACAGGTACGCGTCATCTAACGCTAGAGATGGCGAGGACAATGGGCTTGTTTATATTTATGAAATAACAGACAAAACCAACATGATTGAGTGAATGGCTCTCGTCAACCAGCTGTATTTCCTGAAACATTAAGAATAAATTTTGCCAACGTAAGTTAATTAATTACTCTTGCTCATGACGACTTATTTACCACGCGAATAGCATTTACACATTATTAATGTTCAGATTTAGCATTTGTACACAACTTCTGGCGTTTCCGTCAACGTTGGCTTCCCTGACCCTGTAATTTATGTATACTTCTACTACGCCCAAAGTAAAATTCTCTACCGGTAGGGGATCTCCTTTTTCTTGAATGAATTGCGAAATATTGAGTAGTTTCGAATAAAATTTGACAGGGAGACGTCAAACCCCTGACATAAAATGAAAACAGTTTGGTGAGATAAATAATTATTTCTCGTGCAAAATAATTCAGTAAATTTACTGAAATGACAGTGAACTGCTTTAATAATTCGCTCACTTAATAATATTGAAATCATATAAAAAACACACTATTTCATAATAAATAACAAAATATTTTGTTTATATTTCCATAAAACTAAACATGGTGTGTTTTATAAGAATGTAGGACAAAACATCCCTTGTCATTTGACTGGGTGGGCAAAACAGTCCGCATCATTTTGACAGGGTTGACAATATATCCCACATCCATTGCGTGGTAAAACTCTATAAATTCACCCGCTGGAAGAATTGTGGCATGTTCTTGTTTGAACACAAAATATCATTTTCATGAAAAACAAAGATACTGTTATTGTTGAAGAAGGATTTTACAGGGCGGGCGAAAAAATGTTTGGGCGGAAAATTGGCTTCTAACTACTAGTATATATAAAACCTTCAGTTGTGTGAGCCGGCAAAATATCCCAGGGATAAAATATCCCATATGGGTTGATTTTGTCCATATGGCTATGGGATGTCATGTCCAATATGGATGTTGGATGTTTTATCCACCATGTCTAAATAATGTGGGATCTTTTTATGACCTTGTAGAAAAAGCGACGGGTTGCTTTGACCATAGGATGTTGTGTCCGACATTCTCGTAACTGTCTCCTCTCTTGGCTGTACTATATCTTGGACAGACGGCGATTTAAATATTGACCATAAATTGGATATTGCTTTCTTGTGTCAAACCTCCATGATCCGTGGAAATGAAAATGTTGTAAGTAATAAAATGAGCAAACTGTGCTTTAAATTGGCACATATGAATATTCATTTTTGTTCGAGTGCAATCTTACTGTGATTTACATAACCACACGGCGTGGACCAGTCGTAGTTTAAAAGACGTAGTTCACAAGCTAATATATATTGTTTATGTCTTACAAACCGAAGTACTGCCCTTATTTAATGTTCGACAATTGGCCTAAACATTTGCATTAATCTTAGTTAAAAGCTATAGTATCCTAAGGGTTTTAGCCTTAGAGATATGAAGGGGTTCTGCACCCTGTCAGTTTTTGGTATCATCCATCTGCATTAATACAGGAGACCAGCATGTGCACCCTTCTGCATTCTTTGCAATGAATGCTGTAATTAATCAAATATTTTCGTCTTTTTTGTTTGCTTGATAAATAACTGTATGCTTATTTAAACATACACACTTAACATATCTGGCAGTTTAAACCAGAAACTAATTTAATTTTAATCTAGGAGGATAAAGTTTATAATAAAAAAAATTCACAGCCCGATACAATGAACCCATTTAACTATGAGCACCCCGTCCCTTTTCTGCAGCACTTTTCCCTTTTTTAAAGCACCCTGTCCCTTTTCTGTAGCACCCTGCCCTTTTCTGTAGCAACCTGCCCTTAACTGTAGCACCCTGTCCTTTTCTGTAGCACCCTGCCCTTTTCTGTAGCAACCTGTCCTTTTCTGTAAGACCATGCCCTTTTCTAAAAGACCCTGCCCTTTTCTGTAGCAACCTGCCCTTTTCTGTATGTAGCAACCTGCCCTTTTCTGTAGCACCCTGCTCTTTCTGTAGCAACCTGCCCTTTTCTGTAGCACCCTGCCCTTTTCTGTAGCAACCTGCCCTTTTCTGTAGCAACCTTCCCTTTTCTGTAGCAACCTGCCCTTTTCTGTAGCACCCTGCCCTTAACTGTAGCACCCTGCCCTTTTCTGTAGCAACCTGCCCTTAACTGTAGCACCCTGTCCTTTTCTGTAGCAACCTGCCCTTTTCTGTAGCACCCTGTCCTTTTCTGTAGCACCCTGCCCTTTTCTGTAGCAACCTGTCCTTTTCTGTAAGACCATGCCCTTTTCTAAAAGACCCTGCCCTTTTCTGTAGCAACCTGCCCTTTTCTGTATGTAGCAACCTGCCCTTTTCTGTAGCACCCTGCTCTTTCTGTAGCAACCTGCCCTTTTCTGTAGCAACCTGTCCTTTTCTGTAAGACCTTGCCCTTTTCTGTAGTACCCTGCCCTTTTTTAAAAGACCCTGCCCTTTTCTGTAGCAACCTGCCCTTTTCTGTAGCAACCTGCCAATTTCTGTAGCACCCTGCCCTTTTCTGTAGCACCCTGCCCTTTTCTGTAGCAACCTCCCATTTTCTGTAAGACCCTGCCCTTTCCTGTAAGACCCTGTCCTTTTCTGTAAGACCCTGTCCTTTTCTGTAAGACCCTGACCATTTCTGTAAGACCCTGTCCTTTTTTTGTAGCAACCTGCCCTTTTTCTGTGAGACCCTGCCCTTTTCTGTAAGACCCTGTTCTTTCCTGTAAGACCCTGCCCTTTTCTGTAGCAACTTGCCCTTTTCTTTAGCAACCTGTCCTTGTCTGTAGTACCCTGCCCTTTTCTGTAAGACCCTGCTCTTTTCTGTAGTACCCTGCCCTTTTCTGTAGTACCCTGCCCTTTTCTGTAGCAACCTGCCCTTGTCTGTAAGACCCTGTCCATTTCTGCAAAACCCTGCCCTTTTCAGCAAAACCCGGCTCTTTTTAACTTTCTTAAATTTAACAACGTTGTTAACGTCATCGTCGTAAACTTCCAATTCTTTTCTGCCCTACAGGTTAAATGAATTCACTAGTGATCTGCAGTATTTCTAACGTATTATGAGATAGTTTAATAACAATCGACTCATTCACCTCTAAATGTGAATAGAATAATTTCCCTGAAATATCCATAAAAATGAAATACTATAGGAAATACTATTTACTTACACGGAAATACTTTGTACATTCAAGGCATACAATGTATTTTCAATTAATTTTGCGGTTCCGCACTTCCTGAAGCGTCACATAGAATTACCAATTCACAGGAGCGCATAGTATTATTACATATCCATGTGGTCGGCATATTATCCGTTGTTCAAGAAGGACCGTCTGTTTAATCACGTACTTTATGATGCAGTTAACTGTCAAAATGACAAATAATTTGTCAGGGAAGTGTCAGATGTTTTTAACTGGTACTTATCATCCGCTTAATAAAACAATTATTAACGACAGCGGACGACAATTTACCTGTGTTTGGTTATGACATCAAACTTTGCCCATTCTGCAAGATAAGGTCAAATTTATCATATATGATTTATGAACCGCTGATTACATTAAAGATATAAGAAGCACAAATGAAACAATTGTTAGTTATTTAAAAGAAAACATCAAATTATTAGAAATACATTTGAACGGACAGTGCGTCATCAGTTTTCCAGTATTTCCGACTGCTTTGTCCTTAATGTTTAATGTCTCTTATCTCTCAAATAGTTTTACTTTCGAATTATACTATTCGAAAAAAATCGATTAAACAGTAATGAAATGGACTGCTATGAACACATCGATTCCGATGAAACTACTTAAAATATATCGCGGACCTATAAATAAGGGCTCAACAGTACAAACATTTATAATTAAAGGTGCACTCTTACTCCCAAATAAGATTTACCAAAATTAAAACAATTGTTTTAATGTACCAAAAAGGATCAATAATTGTGGAAAACAATGGTTCTTATGAAGGATACCGAGTTTAATTTGAAAGAAATGTGCAAAAACCTTATGACACGATAGAAGATCACAGTAAATATTTTAGCATTCACCAGTCATTTAATATTTTTGCGTTTTCAGTTATTAAATACACGGCTACAATCTTGTTGTCAGAAATTAATATTTTCCATAAATAATACATTATTTAGTAAGTCGTTAAGGTTTATCACTCAAAATTAATGTTTGTAATACATGTGTTTGTACTGATTTTGAATAAGAGTGTCACTTTAAAGATATATTTCCCTTTATCACTAACCAAAGAAAAAACAAATGCAAATGACACGAAGAACGCCATGATAAAAACAAAGGTTGAATTTGCGTTTTTGGTAAATATTGTAAACAAATTAATTACAAAACAACGCAAAATACCTTGTAAACGCTTGGAAGAGCCAACGTATCAGTGATTTTTTTTAAAGTTTATACACAACCATGTTTTTGCATATTCTTACCACTGGTTGTTGATCAGATTTGGATGGCTGTTGGTGAGTGTTGGATGTGGTTTAAATGCTCGTTTTTCATAGACTCAATTTAATAATTACTACTTCTACTACTTCAACTTCTACTACTACTATAATAATAATAATAATAATAATAATAATAATAATAATAATAATAATAATAATAATATTATTATTATTATTATTATTATTATTATTATTATTATTATTGTCATTATTATTACTGTTATTATTATTATTATTATTATTATTATTATTATTATTATTATTACTGTTATTATTATTATTATTATTATAATTATTATTATTATTATTATTATTATTATTATAGTTATTATTATCATTATTTTTAATATCATCATTATTATCATAATAATAATAATAATAATAATAATAATAATAATAATAATAATAATAATTATAATAATAATGATAATAATAATAATAATAATAATAATAATAACTATTACTGTTGACAATGACACGAAGAAGACCAGGTCATGATAAATAACTAACATCAATATATGTGCTGTTTAATTTTTACTACTGTTACTTTTCAAAAATACCGAATTCTATTATATATTGAAGGATAATTTCTTTTGAATGCATATTTATTAAAATGCCTCTAGAGGGTAGATCTGCTTGAAGGCGAAATGGTAGGAAATAGCAAACATAATGGTGAATAGTCAGTCATCCAGTCATTCGGTGTTATAAGTGGCGATGGGAATGTTCGAAGGTCGTTAAATCGTTTCGTGCTAATGATATATTTTGAGATAGTGTTATTGACGTCGCGGTTTTGACGCCGAACAAAAGATGTTGGACAAAGGCGTTTGCTAGATTAGTGATAATTTTAAGGAAAACCTGTCGCTAGATAATTTACAATGGTCATGCTAGGACCGAAAATTTAAAGGTGGTTGAAATATTACATTTTCGAACAGAATTCGGTATACTAAAAACTGTTTTTTGAGGACTATTCTGACTATCTTGGTCATATAATGATTTATTAATTAAGTACAGCACTAATGTTTTTCAAAGATAACGCCCTCTTACTCTCATGACGTCATAATGAGTGATTTTACCTATTAGCAATATCGTTCTTCGACATGTTAACCTCACTAAGGTGTGTCTTGTTTCGTAATGATAAACATACAGTGTTAATTAACGGAAATCCATGTATCCCTCGCACCAACATAAGAAACATATCCCCTAAAACAGCGCCTTGGCTTGTCAACATATAACGGCCGACCCAAACTTAAATTTTAGTAACAATATACATAAATAGTGACATGCTGACAAATGTGGCTTTAGCGGCTTGTTTCCGCTTTGCCTTGTCATGTTATGGTTGTGCATGTTGCATCTGTCTGGCTATCATAACAGAGCTTTTACGCACTCCTAGTGGACTAGCAATTAATTCAAGGCTTGGAATCTACGTAGTATAATTATAATGTAAGTACACGTTTAAAAATACAAAAATGTACAAAAAACGCATATAAGGGACGTTTTCTGCGCGTTACATGGTTATCGTGTTTCCATAAATATCGGAAGTCATGTTATTTCAGAAAGTTATAAGAAATAAGCAGTATACTATTGTCAACTTATTCTTTTCAAACATGTTTTTAAAGCCGACTACTCAATGTCGTCTTGTTTGGCAAAAAATACTACATAAAAATACTTCTGAAAATATGAAACCACAAAACAACAAAATTGTAAAATGTTTTTTTCTGTAAATGAAACCTTTTTCAACCGCAATGAAACATACACGTTTAAAACCGTGTGCCTCTAGTCCAAACAAATGAATTTCATAGCTATTAAAATATCTTAAAAACAATCGAAGCGTCTAACTTTATTATTTTACCTTTCCTAAACTTGATGAAATAGCTCAAATTGGGTTTGTTGTGCTGTTTAACCAAAGTAAATGCCTGTATTAAAGAATAACCAATATTGCAATACACTACAGCATAAACCAAAAAACATATTGCATTATACAGTATCAAACATGATACACACGGTTGATATAAAATCTGGTTCGGCAAATCAATATAATTATACGTGTATGTTTAGCTAGAACACATGGAAACAGTATATTATGTACGGCAGTCATAATGCTCATATTTGGTGTTGTGTGTTTCAGGACAAGATGTCAAGTGGTATGAGATCCGGCTCTCTTGAGACGGCCTCCCTCAACGCCAAGAAGGGGGGTCGTCGTTTCTCCTGTCCGCCAGGCACAGTGCTGGACAACGCCGTCCTCGTCAGACGGCCGCCATTCACGCAGGTGGCTTTCGATGAACTCCATCTTAAGTCCGAAGATGAAGATGGGAAGTCGATTGCAGAAAGGATTAAGAACCGGTGTAGCTGTTCCACACAAAAGATATTCAAGTTCCTTTCTGGGTATCTACCAATAGTCAAGGTTGTTCGCTATTACAACTTCAAGGATTTCTTCGTGACCGATCTGCTTGCTGGCATCACTATTGGAATCCTCCATATTCCACAAGCCCTTGCTTTTGGATTGCTGACGTCGGTTAAAGTTGAGAATGGTCTTTACACGTCTGTATGGCCCGTGATCCTCTACGTTCTATTCGGCACATCCGCTCACGTTTCTATGGGAACTAGTGCTGTAATATGCATTGTAACCGCCGCTGTAGTTGATCGCCAAGCCGACATATTCAAGGAAATGAACGCACATCTGCTATCAAACTCAACAATCGGGAACGAAACTCTGCGGTGGGAGGACATTCCAGAATTTATGGACTACAAGGAGGCCACCGCGATGGGGATTTCATTCTTCACTGGTTTGATCCTTATCGTTATGGGTCTTCTAAAACTTGGATTCATCACAGCCTACCTGTCTGATTCATTCTTCAGCGCGTTTACTTCCGGTGCCGGTGTACACATTGCTACAAGTCAGATTCCTGCAATCCTTGGACTAAAAGTTCCGAGATATGGAGGCATGTTCAAAATCGTGAAGACATACGGTGCTATATTCGGAGCGATAACTGGCGTCAATGTTGCGTCGCTCATTATAGCCTTATGTGCTGCAGTGGCGATATTGTTTGTCAAAGACTACTTGAACGAGAAATTGAAAGGGAAAATACCGATACCTATCCCAATAGAACTGTTTGTAGTAATCGTGGCCACTCTTGTGTCATACTTTGTTGGAATGGCCGATCTATGGGGAGTGGCCATTGTCAGTTCCATCCCAAATACAATACCACCACCTGTCATTCCTTCCTTTGACGGGGTTGACACATACATTGTTGACTGTTTCGTTCTTGCCATTCTCATTTTTGCAAACACAATTGCAATGGCAAAGATCTGTGCAAAACGGCATAATTACGAAGTAGATGACAGCCAAGAACTGCTTGCTTATGGAATGTGTAACTTCGTCTCGTCTTTCCTCAGATGCTTTCCTTCCGCAGTCGCTCCTCCAAGATCTATGGTCGCAAGCACAATGAATACTAAAACAACTATCTGTGGAATCTTCTCAGCCGCACTGCTCATTTTGCTGATCCTTGTCATGAGCGCGCTGTTTGAACCATTACCTAAAGCAGCACTGGCTGCTATAATCGTTGTATCACTGAAGGGCCTATTCATGCAGCTGAAAGACTGTGTAAAATTTTGGAAAGTAAACAAAATTGACTTCGTCATCTGGTTTTTCACTTTAGTCAGTGTCGTCTTCCTCGACATTGACTTTGGACTTGGTATCGGTGTTATTGTTTCACTCATCACTGTTGTCTTCCAAGCCCAGTTTGCTCGTGGTTACAGGGTCGGTAAAACAATGAAGGATGTTACTCTGGTTGAACACAAGCGATACGCCGATTCCATGGAAATTTCTGGCATCAGAATTTATCGCTTTCACTCCAACCTGTTCTTCGCTAACGCGGAAATATTCCGCACGGCATTGTACAGGGCCACGGTCAACCCAAGAAAATTGCTTAAGTTCATCAAGAAACAGGAACGTAAAAATAAAAAAGAAGGAAAGAAACAAACGGTGACAACAGAAAGCTACACACTCAAACCAGAGGCAAAGACGCATATCGATATACCTGGAATTACAGTCAACGGCAATGAAAAAGAGACACAGGACATTTCAACGATCGCTAATGGAAGGCAAAATGTAAAGCGAGTGGATAGTAGCTCTTCAAACGGATCTGCCGGACGAAACTCATTGGTTGGTATCGAGAATGCTGCATTCCAAAATAAGGACGTAGGGTCTGTTACAACGCTCGACATTCCATATGAATATAATCTTAACAAGCGTAATATGAGCGTTGCCACCATCTCCAGTTTTACGTCAATGGACGATTCAATCGACCCTGAAGATGGCCAAGAGATGGTCACGGATGCCAAAATCAGACGCATGCGCAGAGTACATCACATCATCATTGACTTTTCCACTGTAAATTACATGGACATATCTGGTGCAAATGTCATCAGTCATATTTACAAGGAATATGCACACGTGAACATAAAAGTTTTCATAACAAACATCTGCTACGACGTTCGACAAACTATGCACTTTGCAGGTGTTTTTGAGATCATTCCACAAGAACATATCTTCGTTGACGTTCTGGACGCGATAGCGGTAGCCAAGCTCGAAATGGTCGTCCCCATTCCGGAGGAGGGGCTGGAAGACTTCTCATACGAAGAGGCCGCAGAGGACAAATACGTTACACATATTGGTTAAACTCGATGTTATGCGGTGAACATATATTTTACATTTATGCTTTTTCGGAACGTCTGCTTTGTATCAATCATCATTTTTGTGGTTGGACAGCTTTTTATTTTGTAAAAGTATAATAATACCCAACATGTCGTAATTGTTATCGATTTCTTAAATCATTAGAAATTTTGTATCATATATGATATGTTCATCTTTAAATCATCCATATAACCCAGGGAAAAATAAATACACATTTTATTTCAAAAAATCACCAAATCGAAGTATTCAAGCAGTTTATTTATTGATAAATATATACGGAGACCAGAAATGTTTTGTTGTTTCCTTTCGTTTGGTATCAACACTAAGTTTTTTTCTGAATAATTCTGTTTCCTAATAAACGATTTGGAATCAGTTGTTAAAATACACAATCATCATGCCATTTATTTCATACGATTGGAATCTGCTGGGACAGCCATATTTTAATTACGCCGTGGTTATAAAACCGCTTGATTTTGGCTCATCCTACACGTTGAGTAATGCATTTGTTGTCTTGTGGCGCTGTCTGTCTCTCGTTTAGTGTTTGATATGGCTTGATCCTTGCACGTTTTAACACGGCTTGTCGCTGTAGCGTCTTCCATCATTTTATTAGATCATTTAGTTCGAGACAAGCTCGTTTTGGTACATAACGACCTAGGGTCGCAATAAGCGAAATGAATGGCATGTACATTTCTTTGGTTATGGTTCATTTATCAATATTTAATTAACAAAATATCACATTTAATGGTGTCAATCGTACGTGTATGCGATTAAATATTGAAAAAAAACTTTTATGATACCTGAGCGGTGCATTTTTATGGATTTCTTTTTGCATTTGTTTGATAATTTCACAGAGTACAAAACATCGTGTAAATTTAGGCACTTTGAATATGAACGGAACAGAACAGAACATTATACAAATATCATATGGCAGCATGTATGACATTGATATTGTCAACCCGAGAGCAGAATGTCACCCGAGGCGTAACACATGCTGCCATATGATATTTATTTTATTATACCGAATAAAATTAAGTTCATAAAAAGTTTTAAAATGTTCTTAATTAATCTAATTAAACAAGTTGAACAAGGTAAACAAAATATAACATAACAAAATAATTATATCTAGAACAAAATTCCACCGTTAATGATGCTAAAATTTCTTCAAAAACTGACAGTTCCAGTCGTCTGATTTTTTTGTGTACACATTGAATAGTGACGTCACTGCTGTATGTGTATAAGGGAGGCAAGCACGTCATGATTTAGCTAAAATATTGAGGCAGTTATTTGCCCTTATATGACATTCAAAATGTCACTGCGGTCACATGACCTGACAGTAAATTTTCGCTTGGTCACGTGTCAAAAGGTTTGAAAATGTTTATAACAATCAAAATATCTCTTTCGGGTAATTGGATTTTACAATTGTAAACAAAAGTGATGTATAATAAAATGTAATTAATATAAGCATGAAAAGCTCATTGTCATAAACAAAAATGTTTCATGCAAGAAAATATAATTATATAAATATTGTATATATATATATATTGTAATATATTATTTACAAAATTATACAATATCATCAAGAACTGAATCTATTATTTTAACAAAACTGTATGTGAGAATGTCTTTATATGTGATCCAATCCATCAAATGTTTTTTATCAGAATTGAATAATGATATGAATTTCACCGTGAGTAGATTTTCCAGCATTACTATCTAGGTGTGAAGGCCTGTCGTATATCATTATACATTGGACAAACTTAAACAAAATGAAATCGTTTAAATTACATAATATACATCTTGTCTAGGGATATTGTTATTTCAATTCAATTTATTTGCATTGTATGGCATCCGGCCCTAATACACAATATACATGTACAACATGAATTAAACATAATGTATGAAGTTATGACATAAACAGACAAACAACATAGTCAATTTTAACAATGTTGACGTATTATGGTTAACAGTGCATAACTAAGGAATATCTATCCGAACATTTCTAGGTATTTATCCCTCTCTTTTAGAGAGTAGTAAAGATACATGGCAACTTTTCGAATTAAATTCACATTGTCGTCTGACATTAAAGCACAAAATTGTTCAAAAGTTGGATATTGACAATAATACATAGGTAGATATCACGTTCGAACATCAGAATATAAAGGGCATGATAACATGAAGTGATATTCATCTTCCAGTTCAGTTTCACAATACATACACACACGATATTCTCTCGAGATGTTATAATGTCTACCTTTCTCTATCATTAAGCAATGTGAAGAGCTACGGAAACTTGCCATAAAATTTCTAAATTTCTCAACATCTACAGCAGCAATACTTTTCAGTTTCAAAACAATATTTATAGTTACAATAATATCGCAATTTAATATTGTCGCTACACCTTGACTGCCAGTGTTGTACGAACTGGTCTTTTTCAGTTTGAACATATTGAAATTGAAAGAAAAATAACCTTGGTTTTGCAACATTTGGCGATTTTGACTATTTAAAATATGTATTTCCATTTTTGTTTTGGTAGGGAAGTTCAATTTTTCCTTTCACACAGAGTTGAGACATCAAAAGGAAATTATGATCAAGATAATCACAATCAACTACATTTTGCTTTGCAAAATTATGATAGAGCAAGTGATTTGGCTTAATAAAAATATACATTCCAACCTATTACGCTTAAAATATTTCGATGAATCTGAGCCTTATATTTAGCATTCTGGAGTGCCAGGCAACTTATCCCAGACATTCATCTGAAGCCGATTGTCCTTGTAAAGGTGTAACACCTAAGGTAAATCCTAAATGGTTTCACTGATAATTCCAATTCCGGACCCAATGTGTATGAGTAGATAAGCTTTTGAATTAGTTTTGTATCTGCTCTCTCTCTCTCTCTCACACACACTTAAATTCGATAAAAAAACACGAGCGAACCCCTTAAAGCTGCCTCTCACAGATTGAACGTTTTGACAACTTTTTTTTGTCTTGGAACGAGCCAAATTTTGCGAAAATCCATGGAAACCAGTTATATAAGACTGCTGACAAAAATTAGATCGCAGATATTTATATTTAAGTTCAAAAATTGATGTTTTATGCATTTTTCTTAAACCGTTAGTAACGGTTTAAGCCATAAAACATTAATTTTCTAACAGAAATATGAAAAACTACGATCTGATTTTTTGTCAGCAATCTTATGTCATTGGTTTGAAGATGTTTACGCAAAAGTTTGCTCTTTCCAAGACAAAAAATAAAAAAAAGTTGTAAAAATGGTATATCTGTGAGAGTGCAGCTTTAAACCTCTAGTGAGTTTAAACGTACAAAGGAGATCATGCCGACATGATTTACTAACAATGATATCTTTATATAAATGTAATGTGAGTGTTGTCTTGTGGCGTTTGTGTCACTTGTTTATTTTTTGTTTGGCGATCAATCTTGGAATTTTGCATGTTAAAAATTAGGCTAAATGGCTTGTCCGTACTGTTTTCGTTATATTAATAAATTAACTATTTTACGCCCAGCAACAATTGCACCATTGTAAAAAATGAAAATGAACTCAAATACATATAAGAGTACTAGTAAGTGTTATCCAATATGAGGGAAGTATCCGTCGTACATTTACATTAGAGTGCACAATTTTATGCGTCATCGGTGAGGCGTGGTTTCCCATCGCGTTTTGACTCGCTTTGATCGTTGCGTTAAAACTAGTTAAACATGTTCTTTAAGCTGTGTGAAGTTAGCTAAACATACGACATTGGACATTGGACATTCAAAATCGAATGTTGTGCTGGCACGACATTGGACATTGGACATTCAAAATCGAATGTTGTGCTGGCACAACATTGGACATTGGACATTCAAAATCGGATGTTGTGCTGGCACGACATTGGACATTGGACATTCAAAATCGAATGTTGTGCTGGCACGACATTGGACATTGGACATTCAAAATCGAATGTTGTGCTGGCACGACATTGGACATTGGACATTCAAAAATGAATGTCGTGCCAGCACGACATTGGACACTGGACATATGAATTTCGAAAATGAATGTCGTGCTAGCACGGCATTGGACATTGGATATTCAAAATCGAATGTTGTGTTGGAACAACATTGGACATTGGACATTCAAAATCGAATGTTGTGCTGGCACGACATTGGACATTGGACATTCAAAATCGAATCCTGTGCTGGCACGACATTGGACATTAAAAATCGAATGTTGTGCTGGCCCGACATTGGACATTGGACATTCAAAAATGAATGTCGTGCTGGCACGACATTGGACATTGGACATTCAAAAATGAATGTCGTGCCAGCACGACATTGGACATTGGACATATGAATTTCGAACATGAATGTCGTGCTAGCACGACATTGGACATTGGACATTCAAAATCAAATGTTGTGCTGGTACGACATTGGACATTGGACATTCAAAATCGAATGTTGTGCTGGCATGACATTGGACATTGAACATTCAAAATCAAATGTTGTGCTGGCAAGACATTGGACATTGGACATTCAAAATCGAATGTTGTGCTGGCACGACATTGGACATATGGATTTCGAAAATGAATGTCGTGCTAGCACGACATTGGACATTTAAAATCGAATGTTGTGCTGGCACGACATTAGACATTGGACATTCAAACTCGAATGTTGTGCTGGCACGACATTGGACATTGGACATTCAAAATCGAATGTTGTGCTGGCCCGACATTGGACATTGGACGTTAAAAAGTGAAAGTCGTGCTGGCACGTCATTGGACATTCATAAATGAATGTCGTGCCAGCATGACATTGGACATTGAACATTCAAAATCGAATGTTGTGCTGGCACGTCATTGGACATTTGACATTCAAAATCGAATGTTGTGAGCATTCAAAATCAAATGTTGTACTTGCACGACATTGGACATTGGACATTCAAAATCGAATGTTGTGCTTGCAAGACATTGGACATTTAAAATCGAATGTTGTGCTGGCACGAGATTGGACATTGGACATTCAAAAATGAATGTCGTGCCAGCACGACATTGGACATTTGACATAGGACATTGGGATTTGGAAAATGAATGTCGTGCTAGCACGACATTGGACATTGGACATTTAAAATCGAATGTTGTGCTAGCACGACATTGGACATTGGGATTTCGAAAATGAATGTCGTGCTAGCACGACATTGGACATTGGACATTCAAAATCGAAAGTCGTTCTGGCAGAACATTGGACATTGGACATTCAAAAATGAATGTCGTGCCAGCACGACATTGGACATTGGACATTGGGATTTGAAAGATGAATGTCCTGCTAGCACGACATTGGACATTGGACATTCAAAATCGAATGTTGTGCTGCATGACATCGGACATTGGACATTCAAAATCAAATGTTGTGCTGGCACGACATTGGACATTGGACATTAAAAATCAAAACGGTTTGAAATCATCCGCTGGACACTCATTCATTCTCTGAGGTTTACTTAGATTTGTTCACAAAATGACCGATTCCTTTTTGAAATTAGGTTTTTTGATTGGTCACCAAAAGTATGCGAACCTTGTATAAGTTATTTTTCAAACAAAAGTCTTTGATGATGATAAAGT